>NC_135962.1:57836402-58064334 GCF_053455715.1 Rhinoraja longicauda | reverse complement strand
CCAGTGATGCTGTCTGAAGAAGAGTCTCGCCCCGAAGCGTCACCCATTCCTTCTCTCCAGAGACGCTGCCTGACCCGCTGAGTTACGCCAGCATTATGTGTCTACTATCTTTGCTGTCTGACCTGTTGAGTTTCTCCAGTACTTTGTGTCTTTTTTTTTCCTTCTTCATCCTCCTCTGCTGAGTTCTGAAAATTTTCCAATAATTTTGCTTTATTTGGGCAATATTATGTTATTTTCCTTTGATCTAACATTATCTTAAACTTCTCATGATTGCCATAAATGGACCACTTTCCCCACTCACTGATATTTGCCTTGAATGGACGTGATATCTATGAACTATGTGCTAATTCTTTAAACTTTAGTCATTGCTAATTCACGACCAAATCTTGTTTCCCTGTCCACGCAAGCTAACATTTGCCTCACTATTTTGCCGTCAGCTTCATTCCCCTGAACAGCCTTAGTTTCATCAGTTGCATTGGTTCGATACACAATAGGTGCAGGAGGAGGCCATTCGGCCCTTCGAGCCAGCACCACCATTCACTGTGATCATGGCTGATCATCCTCAATCAGTACCCCGTTCCTGCCTTCTCCCCATACCCCCTGACTCCGCTATCCTTAAGAGCTCTATCTAACTCTCTCTTGAAAGCATCCAGGGAATTGGGCTCCACTGCCTTGTGAGGTAGAGAGTTCCACAGCTTCACAACTCTCTGACTGAAAAGGTTTTTCCTCATCTCCGTTCTAAATGGCCTACCCCTTATTCTTAAACTGTGGCCCCTGGTTCGGGACTCCCCCAACATCGTGAACATGTTTCCTGCCTCTAGCATGTCCAACCCCTTAATAATCTTATATGTTTCAATTAGATCCCCTCTCATCCTTCTAAATTCCAGTGCATACAAGCCTAGTCGCTCCAGTCTTTCAACGTACGACAGTCCCGCCATCCCGGGAATTAACCTCATGAACCTACGCTGCACGCCCTCAATAGCAAGAATGTCCTTCCTCAAATTTGGAGACCAAAATTGCACACAATACTCCAGGTGCGGTCTCACCAGGGCCCTGTACAACTGCAGGACCTCTTTGCTCCTATACTCAACTCCTCTTGTAATGAAGGCCAACATTCCATTTGCTTCACTATTTTTGCCTCACTATTTTGCAGACAGCTTAATTCCCCTTAACGGCCTTAGTTTCATCATTTGCAATGGTTTGAGTTTGCACAATGGCGTAGTTGGTAGAACTGTTGCCTCCTAACTCCAGGTTCGATCCTGACTTTGGGTGCTGTAGGTGTATGGAGTTTGCACGTTCTCCCTGTGACTGTGTGGGTTTCCTCCGGGTGCTCCGGTTTCCGCCAATGTCCTAAAGACGTGCAGGTTTGTAGGTTAATTGGCTTCTGCAAATTGCCTCCAGTGTGCGCAGGATACGAAAGTGGAACATGAAACTAGTGTATGGGCGATCAATGGTCGGTGTGGACTCGGTCGGCCGAAGAAGGGTCCTGAACCTAAACATCACCTCTCCATCTTATCCAGAGATGCTGCCTGACCTACTGAGTTACTCCAGCACTTTGTATCTATTTTTGTAAACCAACATCTGCTCTTCCTTGTGTCTCCAGTAAAACAAATAAAGGGGCTGCACTTCACAGGGAGACAGTCGAAGGAGCAGATTAATTCTTCAGAACAAACATAAAACGTGTTCTCCAGTCATGCTGCCTGACCCCGAATCTCACCCCAGCCACTCTTCCCCTCTCCCATCAGGCAAGAGGTACAGAAGTGTGGAAATGCACACCTCCAAATTCAGGGACATTTTCTTCCCAAGAAGGGTCTCGACCCGTAACGTCACCCATTCCTTCTCTCCAGAGATTTTGCCCTGCCCCGCTGAGTTACTCCAGCTTTTTGTGTCTGTACAGTTTCTTCCCAGCTGTTGTAGGAGCAAAGAGGTCCTTCTGCAGTTGTACAGGGCCCTAGTGAGACCGCACCTGGAGGACTGTGTGCAGTTTTGGTCTCCAAATTTGAGGAAGGATATTCTTGCTATTGAGGGCGTGCAGCGTAGGTTTACTAGGTTAATTCCCGGAATGGCGGGACTGTCGTATGTTGAAAGACTGGAGCGACTAGGCTTGTATACACTGGAATTTAGAAGGATGAGAGGGGATCTTATCAAAACGTATAAGATTATTAAGGGGTTGGACACGTTAGAGGCAGGAAACATGTTCCCAATGTTGGGGGAGTCCAGAACCAGGGGCCACAGTTTAAGACTAAGGGGTAGGCCATTTAGAACAGAGATGAGGAAAATCGTTTTCAGTCAGAGAGTTGTGAATCTGTGGAATTCTCTGCCTCAGAAGGCAGTGGAGGCCAATTCTCTGAATGCATTCAAGAGAGAGCTAGATAGAGCTCTTAAGGATAGCGGAGTCAGGGGGTATGGGGAGAAGGCAGGAACGGGGTACTGATTGAGAATGATCAGCCATGATCACATTGAATGGCAGTGCTGGCTCGAAGGGCCGAATGGCCTCCTCCTGCACCTATTGTCTATTGTCTAATTGAACCATCCTATCAAGAACTAGAGAGTTGTCCTGAGCTACTATCTACCTCATTGGGCTACCATGGACTATCTTTCATCAAACTTTACTGGACTTAATCGTGCTTTAATCGTTATCTCCTTTAACCTGTACCTATACACTGTGAACGGCTTGATTGTAATCATGTATTGTCTTTTCGCTGACTGGTTAGCACGCAATAAAAAGCTTTTCACTTGTTCACCTCGGTACACGTGACAATGAACTGAACTAACTAACCCGAAGATAGACGCAAAATGCTGGAGTAGCTCGGCGGGGCAAGCAGCATCTCTGGAGGGAAAGAATGGGTGGTGTTTCCGGTCGAGACCCTTCCTCGGACAGGTTAACTGACTAACGACTAACTAACCGGGCGGCACGGTGGCGCAGCGGTAGAGTTGCTGCCTTACAGCGAATGCAGCGCCGGAGACTCGGGTTCGATCCTGACTACGGGCGCCGTCTGTACGGAGTTTGTACGTTCTCCCCGTGACCTGTGTGGGTTTTCTCCGAGATCTTCGGTTTCCTCCCACACTCCAAAGACGTGCAGGTATGTAGGTTAATTGACTGGGTAAATGTAAAAATTGTCCCAAGTGTGTGTAGGATAGTGTTAGTGTGCGGGGATCGCTGGGCGGCGCGGACTCGGTGGGCCGAAGGGTCTGTTTCCGCACTGTATCTCTAAATAAATAAATAATCTAACCCGCTGAGTTACTCCAGTGTGCTGTGTCCAACTGCATGAAGCCGAAATGCTGTTGGAACAATGGTGTGGTTGTGTACCAAATTTTTAATTCTGCAAACACACACACGCCCACACACGCACACACGTATAAATGACATGACAGACGGGAAGGAAAAAATAACCGCTGCTGCTGGTTTAAATTGAAGGTAGACTCAAAATGCTGGGGTAACTCAGCGGGCCAGGCAGCATCTCTGGAGAGAAGGAATGGGTGACGTTACAGGTCTCGACCCGAAACGTCACCCATCCCTTCTCCCCAGAGATGCTGCCTGACCCGCTGAGTTACTCCAACATTTTGTGTCTACCTCCAACAAAGAAAACCGGACGAGGGGTCCAGTGGGTCAGGGTGAACTGCGCCGAAGTTTCAATTGCACGCATCCCTCCTTCAGACTGGGGGAATGATCCACACCAGGGTCTCCTGCAGCCTATGAAGGAGCCCAGACATTGCCGTTGGTGTCGGGAGCATGGAGGTAGGGAATGTTCCAAATCCATGGGCGATCTGAAAGACAAAAGAGGTCAGCGCGGAGCGATGAAAGAATGGAGCGACTGGGCTTGTATTCACTGGAATTTACAAGGATGAGAGGGGATATTATAGAAACATATAATAGACAACAGGTGCAGGAGGATGCCATTCGGCCCTTCGAGCCAGCACCGCCATTCAATGTGATCATGGCTGATCATTCTCAATCAGTACCCCGTTCCTGCCTTCTCCCCATACCCCCTGACTCCACTATCCTTAAGAGCTCTATCTAGCTCTCTCTTGAATGCATTCAGAGAATTGGCCTCCACTGCCTTCTGAGGCAGAGAATTCCACACATTCACAACTCTCTGACTGAAAAAGTTTTTCCTCATCTCAGTTCTAAATGGCCTACCCCTTATTCTTAAACTGTGGCCCCTTGTTCTGGACTCCCCCAACATTGGGAACATGTTTCCTGCCTCTAACGTGTCCAACCCCTTAATAATCTTATACGTTTCAATAAGATCTCCTCTCATCCTTCTAAATTCCAGTGTATATAAGCCTAGTCGCTCCAGTCTTTCAACATACAACAGTCCCGCCATTCCGGGAATTAACCTAGTAAACCTACGCTGCACGCCCTCAATAGCAAGAATATCCTTCCTCAAATTTGGAGGAAAAACTGCACACAGTACTCCAAGTGCGGTCTCACTGGGGCCCTGTACAACTGCAGAAGGACCTCTTTGCTCCTATACTCAACTCCTCTTGTTAGGAAGGCCAACATTCCATATAGAGAGGATATTATAGAAACAGAACCAAAATTTTGCTCTGGTATTTTATTTCATTCACATGTTTAAACTATAATGTTTTATTCTTCATGTTTTAATGTTTTATGCTTTATTCTTATTTGTTTACTGTATGTTCGTGTTGTTACTTGCGAGCAGAGCACCAAGGCACATTCCTTGTATGTGTACATACTTGGCCAATAAAACTTATTCAATTCAATTCATATAAGATTCCTAAGGGATTGGACAGGCCACATGCAGGAAACATGTTCCCGATGTTGGAGGAGTCCAGAACAAGGGGTCACAGTTTAAGAATAAGGGGTAGGCTGTTCAGGACTGAGATGAGGAAAAACGTTTTCACCCAGAGAGTTGTGAATCTGTGGAATTCTCTGCCACAGAAGGCAGTGGAGTCCAATTCACTGTATCTTTTCAAGAGAGAGTTATATTTAGCTCTTTGGGCTAACGGAATCAAGGGATGTGGGGAGAAAGCAGGAACGGGGTACAGATTTTGGATGATCAGCCATGATCATATTGAATGGCGGTGCTGGCTTGAATGGACGAATGGCCTACTCCTGCACCTATTTTCTCTGTTTCTATGTCATTACAGGATTGGGGGGGGGGGGGGTTACTTAGTTTGGATTAGTTTAGTTTAGAGATACAACGCAGAAACAGGCCCTTCATTCCACGTCGATCAGTGACCACTAACACTATCCTACACACGAGAGGGACAATTTTTACCAAAGCCAATTAACCTGCAAACTTGTACGTCTTTAGAGTGTGGGAGGAAACCGGAGCACCCGGAGAAAACCCACGCAGGTCACTGGGAGAACATACAGAGATTCACCACATCTATGAGTAGAGAGGTTCCTAGATATTTCAGTTTGTGCGGCACGGTGGCGCGGCGGTAGAGTTGCTGCCTCACAGCGCCAGAGACCCCGGGTTCCATCCTGACTACGGGCGCCGTCTGTACGGAGTTTGTACGTTCTCCCCGTGACCTGCGTTAGTTTTCTCCGAGATCTTCGGTTTCCTCCCACATTCCACAAGACGTACAGGTTTGTTGGGGTTAACTGCCATTGGCATAAATGTAAATTGTCCCCAGTGTGTGTAGGATAGCGTTAGTGTGCGGGGATCGCTGGTCGTTGCGGACTCGGTGGGTCGAAAGGCCTGTTTCCGCGCTGTATCTCTAATCTAAACTAAAAACATTTAAAAAGCCATCAACAACAAAGCTTTTCCAATTGGATCCGAAACGTCTTCGCACAAAACACATTGCAGTATTCGGGAAAAATATATGATTTTCTTTTATTAAGACTCTTTGAAGTTTGCTTCAAACACGTTTACAGCCACCAAGATATTTTATAATTGCAGTGGCTACCGTGAAGGAAGTGACAAAAACCCTATGATCTCATTAGCAGATAAACCTGCTTCAACTAGTGCAGAGGGAGGGTGATTATTGGCCAGGATATCATAAGTAATAGGAGAAGAATTAGGCCATTCAGCCCATCAAGTCTACTCTGCCATTGTGAGCAATTTTGGGCACCGTATCTGAGGAAGGATGTGCTGGCTTTGGACAGGGTCCAAAGATTTGAGTAGGTTAAACTATCATGAGCGTTTGTCAGCACTGGGCCTGTACTCGCTGGAGTTTAGAAGAATGAGGGTGGAACCTCATTGAAACGTACAGAACAGTGAAAGGCTTGGATAGTGTGGATGTGGAGAGGATGTTTCCACCAGTGGAAGAGTCTAGGACTAGAGGTCACAGCCTCAGAATTAAAGGACCTTCACTTAGGAAGGAGATGAGGAGACATTTCTTTAGTCAGAGAGTGGTGAATCTGTGGAATTCATTGCCACAGAAGGCTGTGGAGGCCAAGTCAGTGGATATTTTTAAGGCAGAGATAGATAGATTCTTGATTAGTACGGGTGTCAGGGGATGAGGGGAGAAGGCAGGAGAATGGGGTTAGGAGGGAGAGATAGATCAGCCATGATTGAATGGCAGAGCAGACTTGATGGGCCGAATGGCCTAATTCTACTCCTATCACTTATGACATTCAATCATGGCCGATCCATCTCTCCCACCAAACCCCATTCTCCTGCCTTCTCCCCATAACCCCTGACACCCTGACATCCAGCTCTCTTATGAAAAACCGCAAGGGATCTTTTACATCTCACAGTGGGTCTGCCTGTTTATGTTCATGGGAATAGGAATAGGAATCCCTTCTCTCCAGAGATGCAGCCCGTCCCGCTGAGTTACTCCAGCATTTTGTGCCTATCTTCGATTGCTGCATTTATTGGATTGCGGTGAGGGTGATGGGCTCTGTCTGCTTCAGCGCTGTCAGTGCAAGGGGGAGCCGGGACCACCAGAGGCGGCCCCCCTTCACACTGCGGGCTGGGACCATCCAGCACACCGGCACATCCTCATCTGGGCTCCATCTTAACCCCCCGTCTCCTCTTGCTAGGCTAGTCCTGGGAGTGGAGAAGTGGGAGAGAGGGGTGGGATGGTGAGTGGGGGAGGGAGAGAGTGGGAAGAGAGGGGGTTGGGATGGGGAGTGGGGGAGAGAGAGAGAGTGTGAGCGAGTGGGAAGAGAGGGGGTGGGATGGGGAGTGTGAAGAGTTGGGGAGGGAGGGAGTGTGAGTGAGCGGGGAGGGATGGGGAGTGGGGGAGAGAGTGGGAAGGGAGGGGGGTGGGATAGGGAATGGGGGAGAGAGGGAGAGTGTGAGCGAGTGGGGAGGGAGGGGGAGTGTGGGAGAGGGAATGGAGAGCGGTGGGATAGGGAGTGGGAGAGAGAGGGAGGGTGGGGGAGTTTGGGAGAGGAAGGGTGTGTGGGGGGAGGGGACGGGAGCGTGAGAGGGGAAAGGAAGGGAGAGGAGAGTGGGAGGGGCGGGAGGAGAGGGGAGGGGAGTGTGGAGAGGGAACCCAGGTAGGGGGGAAGAGAAAGGTTAGGAGGGAAAGATAGATCAGCCATCATTGAATGGAGGAGTAGACGATGGGTCGAATGGCCTAATTCTCCTCCTAGAATTTCTGAACTTATGAAAAGGACCCAGAGTGCTGGAGTAACTCAGCAGGTTAGGCAGCATCTCTGGAGAACATGGTTAGGCAACTTTTTGAGTTGAGAACCTTCTTCAGTTTAGTTGAGTTTCAGGTACAGTACAGAAACAGGCCCTTCGGCCCACCGAGTCCGTGCTGCCCGCTGCCACTGTTCCTCACTGTGTAGGTGATTCAACAAGTTTAAATCCCACCGCAGAGACTGGGGAAATTAAATTGGGTTACTTTAGATAATCTGGAATCGTTAACATGGAATATTCCTGTGCAGATCAGTAGGCCATGAAGCCTGACTCTTACCTTTGTTGCCATAGCGCTGAGGTGGGAGGTCGTAAGGGACTGGAAATGGCATCTCTGGGGCCTTGCAGTCCAGCGGCGGACCCCTCTGAACCAGGAATCGACCCGATTCTATCCCCTAATGATGCAGAGAGACAGGACAACAATGAAATGAAGGAAACAGGCCCATTGGCCCACCGCACCAACCAACGATGACTGCACGTTAGCACTATCCTACGCAAGCCAGGGGCAATTTTCCACATTTATACCGAGCCAATTAACCGACAAACCTGTACATCTTTGGGATGTGGGAGGATATTGAAGATCTCAGAGAAAACCCACGCAGGTCACGGGGAGAACGTACAAATTCCGTACAGACAGCACCCGTAGTAGGGTTGCCAACTTCCTCACTCCCAAATAAGGGTCAACGGGTGACGTCACCACCCCGCGCCCTACATGACCTCACCCAACCAGCGGCCATGTGCTCCTGCACCACCAATGGCGGCCGCCCGGGCCGGGAGGCGGGTTGCTACGCAACCTCCGTTAGGCGGCGCCCAGGCCTATACTGTCCGGGACTACAGCGGCCCCTGGGCCCACAGTGCTGTCTGGGCCTACAGCGCTGTCTAAGCATAATATGGGATAAAGGCGGTCCCGTAAGGGACAAACCAATTTAGCCCAGAATACGGGATGTCCCGGCTAATACGGGACAGTTGGCAACTCTAACCCCTAGTTAGGATCAAACCCGGGTCTCTGGCGCTGTAAGGCAGCAGCTCTACCGCTGTGCCACCGTGCCACACTTTCTTCTCTTTGCACTACCATGTTGTAGTTCTGTACAGTTTAGTTGGAATAATAATCTGCCTTCTTGTTCTTGTCACCAAAGTGGATAACCTCACAATTATCCACATCATACTGCATCTGCCATGCATCTGCCCACTCACCCAACCCATCCAAGTCACCACTGCAGCCTCATAGCATCCTCCTCGCAGCTCACACTGCCACCCAGCTTTACGTCATCCGCAAACATTTAATTCTTTTGTCTAAATCGTTAATATATATTGTAAATAACTAGGGTCCCAGCACTGAGCCTTGCAGCACCCCACTAGTCACTGCCTGCCATTCCGAAAAGGACCTGTTAATGCCTACTCTTTGCTTCCTGTCTGCCAGTTCTCTATCCATGTCAATACCCTACCCCCAATACCATGTGCTCTAATTTTGCGCACTAATCTCTTGTGTGGGACCTTGTCAAAGGCTTTTTGAAAGTCCAGATACACCACATCCACTGGCTCCCCCTTATCCATTCTACTTGTTACATCGTCAAAAAATTCCAAAAGATTAGTCAAGCATGATTTCTCCTTCATAAATCCATGCTGACTTTGACCGATCCCATCACTGCTTTTAAAATGCGCTGCTATAACATCTTTAATAATCGAATCCAGCATCTCCCCCACTACCGATGTAAGGCTAACTGGTCTATAATTTCCCGTTTTCTCTCTCCCTCCTTTCTTAAAAAGTGGGGTTACATTGGCTACCCTCCAGTCTACAGGAACTGATCCAGAGTCGAGAGAACATTGGAAAATGATCACCAATGCATTCACGATTTCTAGGGCCACCTCCTGGAGTACTCTGGGATGACCATCAGGCCCTGGGGATTTATCTGCCTTCAGTTCCAACAGTTTACCATGTCATAACTAATGTAGATTCCCTCCAGTTCCTCCCTCCCACTGGATCCTCGGTCACCTAATATTTCTGGGAAATTGGTTCTGTCTACACTAAGGAAGACACAACCGAAGTTCTTGTTTAACTGTTCTGCCATTTCCTTGTTTCCCATTATAAATTCACCTGTTTCTGACTGCAAGGGACTTACATTTGTCTTCACTAATCTTTTCTTCTTCACATATCTAAAGAAGCTTTTACAGTCAGTTTTTATATTCCCCGCAAGCTTTCTTTCATGCTCTATTTTCCCCGTCTTAATTAACCTCTTTGTCCTCCTCTGTTGAATTCTAAATATCTCCCAGTCCTCCGGTTTGCTGCTTCCTCTGACCAATTCATATGCCTCTTCCTTGGATTTAACACTATCCCTAATTTCCCACGTTAGCCACGGTTGAGCCGCCTTCCCCGTTTTATTTTTACGCCAGACAGGGATGAACAATTGTTGTAGTGCACCCGTGCGGTCTTTAAATCTTTGCTATTGCTTATCCACCGTCAACCCTTTACGTTATCACTTGCCAGTCTATCCTAGCCAATTCCCGTCTCGTACCATCAAAGTCTCCTTTCTTTGAGTTCAGGACCCTGGTCTCTGAATTAACCGTGTCACTCTCCATCCTAATGCAGAATTGCACCATATTATGGTCACCGTTGCCCACGGGGCTTTGCACAACAAGATCGCCAACTAATCCTTCCTCATTACACAATACCTAGTCTAGGATGGCCTGCCCTCTAGTCGGTTGGTTTAGAAAACCACCTTGTATACACTCCAGGAAATCCTCTGCCTCAGTGTTGTTAACAATTTGGTTGGCCCAATCTACATGTAGGTTAAAGTCACCCACGATAACTGGGTCTCCAGAGATGTTGCCTGACCCGCTGAGTTACTCCAGCACATTGCGTCTTTTTTTGTAAACCAGCATCTGCAGTTCTTTGCGTCTCCAGAGAAACGGCTGGGGGAGGGGGGGGGGGTTTAGACCCTGTCTACACTGCGAATGGTTCGATTGTAATCACGTATAGTCATGTATAGTCACCTATAGTGGTTAGCACGCAACAAAAAGCTTTTCACTGTACCTCGGTACACGTGACGATAAACTAAACTCAAACTCAGAAGGTCATAAGCGATAGGAGCAGAATTAGACCATTCGGCCCATCAAGTCTGGACTACTGCAACAGCCTCCTCTATGGCGCACCCTCAAAAATCATCAGTAAACTTCAATACATTCAAAACTCCGCTGCCCGTCTACTCACCCACACCCCGATCCGTGACCATATCACCCCCGTCCTTTACAAACTCCACTGGCTCCCCATCCCCCAGAGAATCCAGTACAAAATCCTCCTCATGACCTACAAAGCCCTCCATAACCTGGCCCCATCCTACCTGACCGACCTCCTCCACAGGCACACTCCCACCTGCACCTTCCGCTCTGCTGCTGCCAATCTCCTATTCCCCCACATCCGGACCAAACTCAGATCCTGGGGGGACAGGGCTTTCTCCATCGCTGCTCCCACCCTATGGAACTCACTACCCCAAACCGTCAGAGACTCCTCCACACTCACCACATTCAAAACATCACTGAAGTCTCACCTGTTCAGTACTGCCTTCAACCACTGAAGGTCACCCCACCTTCTGTCTCCTTTCTCTGTTCGTTTACTTATTTATCTATTTATTCACTTCCCTATGTTCTCTAAATCCCTGTAAAGCGTCTTTGAGTGTTTGAAAAGCGCTATATAAATGTAATGTATCATTATTATTATTATTAAGTCTACCCTGCTATTCAATCATGGCTGATCTATCTCTCCCTCCTAACTGTCACATGTTCGAGTCGCACACGCTGTGCCCTGTGTTGTACTCCTTTAATTCCCAAGCCTAGCCATGATGTCATGTCCTCTTACAAGCAGACACAAAATCTTATAGCTCCCTTCTTTCATATAAGAAAATACATCTATAAAACATAACGTATTATAACAAGGCACAACAACTTCAAATGGATTTCTTTTCCATACTATTAATAAACATTAACCAAACAAATGAAAGAAATGAATCACTTTTCCTGTGCTTCCAATTTTAAATATTTCAACCAACATTAATTTTGCCTAAACACAACATAGCAAGCTTGCTACATATTTACAAGTCCAAACGGTTCGGTTTCTTGCTAACGCGTCCACTCCTGGTAGTGTATTCAGCTTGTGGAATTACTGGGTGAGCTGGATGGGGTTGACTTCCTTCTGATGCGGTCGGCTGTGCAGACCCGGCCTGGCTGGTCGCTGACGACTGACACGGTGAATCAATCGCGTCCTAGCCCTGGACTCGGTTGAATTTCAGCTGATGTACGCAGTGCATGATCTGGTCCTGGCTGGGGCGGTGACTTCACCTGTGCCTTCTTCTTCTTCTGTCGTGTGTCTTTTAGACCTGCAGCTCCGTTGAGGCAAGCCAGGCCAACGTGTCATCGTCCAGGTCAATCAGACCTCTCGATTTATTCACAAAATGCTGGAGTAACTCAGCAGGTCAGGCAGCATCTCGGGAGAGAAGGAATGGGTGACGTTTCGGGTCGAGACCCTTCTTCAGACTGATGTCAGGGGGGCGGGACAAAAGAAGGATATAGGTGGAGACAGGAAGATAGAGGGAGATCTGGGAAGGAGGAGGGGAAGGGAGGGACAGAGGAACTATCTAAAGTTGGAGAAGTCGATGTGGGCTCTTGCTCCCCCTCCCCACACTCGCAACATGGACAGAATCCCCCTCGTTCTCACCTTCCACCCCACCAGCCAGCGGATCCAACATATCATCCACCAACATTTCCGTCACCTACAACGGGACCCCACCACTGGCCATACCTTCCCATCCCCTCCCCTCTCTGCGTTCCGCAGAGACCGTTCCCTCCGTAACTCCCTGGTCCACTCGTCCCTTCCTACCCAAACTACCCCAATCCCGGGCACTTTCCCCTGCAACCGCATGATGCAACACCTGTCCCTTTACCTCCCCCCTCAACTCCATCCAAGGACCCAAACAGTCTTTCCAGGTGAGACAAAGGTTCACCTGCACCTCCTCCAACCTCATCTATTGCATCCGCTGCTCTAGATGTCAACTTATTTACATCGGCGAAACCAAGCGCAGGCTCGGCGATCGCTTCGCTGAACACCTGCGCTCGGTCCGCATTAACCAAACTGATCTCCCGGTGGCCGAGCACTTCAACTCCCCCTCCCATTCCCAGTCTGACCTTTCTGTCATGGGCCTCTTCCAGTGCCATAGTGAGGCCCACCGGAAATTGGAGGAACAGCACCTCATATTTCGCCTGGGCAGTTTGCAGCCCAGTGGTATGAACATCGACTTTCTCCCACTTTAGATAGTTCCTCTGTCCCTCCCTTCCCCTCCTCCTTCCCAGATCTCCCTCTATCTTCCTGTCTCCACCTATATCCTTCCTTTGTCCCGCCCCCCTGACATCAGTCTGAAGAAGGGTCTCGACCCGAAACGTCACCCATTCCTTCTCTCCCGAGATGCTGCCTGACCTGCTGAGTTACTCCAGCATTTTGTGAATAAATCGATTTGTACCTGCATCTGCAGTTATTTTCTTATACTCAATCAGACCTCGTTCACCATTCGGTGGCCGGTATTTGGGGCAACTGGTGACTATGTGCTCCACTGTCTGTATGTTGGGTCCCCACACTCGCAGAAGGCACTGTCCACGAGACCCCACCCCTTCATCGCCACTCCATAGCGTCCCACGCCTGTCCTCGAGCGATTGAGGGTTACCCACAGCTTTCGGGGCAGGTCCTGGCCAGGGACGTCCATGGGTTCACCGATGTAGCGGGCGGTGTAGCCTAGATGGTTCCGCTGACTTCCACTGGTCTCTCCATCTCGTCTTGACCCAGGTGGCCTTGGAAGTGTCGGCCGGTGTTGTACAGAGAAGCTCGTGGGCTTGCGTGGCAATGGGGCGCCGTGACTTGAGGCGCGCATGTCCTGGTGCCTCTGTGACGATCCGATGGAGAAGTTGGAAATCACTGGTCTGTGCCGATCACTGGACTGATTCACCTGTGCCGATGACTCCGGTCTGACGCTAGGCCATGGGGCGTTCATGGAGTCAGTCGACTGGCTGGGGCTGCGGTTAGCCTGGTGAGTAGCCAGCCGCAAGTGTTTGCGATTTCTCCTGTACTTCCGGCCGTTACGGTCAACAACATATGACCTGGGAGTACCATGATGTTCCAGAACAGTGGCCGGCAACCACTGCTTAGTTCCCGGTAGCGGTGTCATCCTAACTGGATCGCCTGGCTTCAAGACTGGGAAGTTCTGACCAGCCTTCTGGTTGTAGTAGTAGTAGTAGTAGGTTTGCCTGACCTTCTCTTTGTCGAAACGTTGCTTTATTTAATTTAGTTTTTAGTTTAGTTTAGAGATACAGCACGGAAACAGGCCCTTCGGCCCACCGGGTCCGCGCTGCCCAGCGATCCCCGCACATTAACACTATCCTACACCCACTAGGGAAAATTTTTACATTTGCCCAGCCAATTAACCTACATACCTGTACGTCTTTGGAGTGCGGGAGGAAACCGAAAATCTCGGAGAAAACCCACGCAGGTCACGGGGAGAACGTACAAACTCGGTACAGACGGCGCCCGTAGTCGGGATCGAACCCGGGTCTCCGGCGCTGCGTTCGCTGTAAGGCAGCAACTCTACCTCTGCGCCACCGTGCTGGGTTGACCTCTGCTGGGTTGTAGGGCCTTGGCTGAAGGAGCTTCCTTGCAGTCGGGAGCTTGTTCCTCAGCCTGCGTCCCATCGGTAGCTGTGAAGGTGACAGGTTACAGCTGGCAAGGGGGGTGGTACGGCAGTCCAGTAATGCAAGATGCCTGCCTTTGCATTTCTTCCAGAGACACTTCACCGTTCGTACAGCACGCCCGCCTTCCCCATTGGACTGAGGGTGATGCGGGGAAGACGTCTGCTGGGTTATCTGGTGTACAGCACAGAATGCTTCAAATTCAGATGTGAGATACTGTGGTCCGTTGTCTGTCCTCAACGTTTCCGGTATGCAATGGCGGCTGAATTGTTCCTTCAGGGCATCAATGACTGATGTAGTGTTGGCCTTGGAGAGTTGATTTACTTCAATGAATTTGGAATAGTAGTCAACTGTCACGATGTAGTGGGACCCTTCCCACTCAAACAGGTCAGATGCTACCTCTGCCCATGGTAGATCAGGATGTTGAGTAGTGTGCATCGTCTCAGAGTGTTGAGCTGCCTGGTGGGTGTTGCATTCAGGGCAACCCTCGATCTGCTCTTCTATCTGCTGGCTCATTGATGGCCAGCACAAGGCTTCTCTGGCTCTCTGTTTGCATTTCACGATGCCGAGGTGCGACTCGTGCACTTTCGGCGCTCGATTTGTTCCTTTTCAGCTTCAGGATTGCTAATTCCTGTCAGGATTCTCCCTTCACGGACTTTCCTTTTCCCAATTCACACGTGAATCAAGGACACCGGGACTATTTCAGTGTTTAAGGTTCGAAACTTCTGACACCATGTCACATATTCGAGTCGCGCACGCTGTGTCCTGTGTTGTAGGGGTTTTTGGGGTTGGGTAATTTGGGTGCCTGTTTAGTGCTTTTATTGATGGACTGTGGGTGATCATTGTTGGACTGTGGGTGATTGAATTAACATTTTGTTCAAGATGGCCGCGCCGTTGTGTTTGGCTGCCTGCCACTGTATGTTCCTTTTTTTCCTAGTCAGATGTGCAGCACTTTGGTCAACGTGGGTTGTTTTTAAATGTGCTATACAAATAAATTGACTTGACTTGACTTTACTTCCCCAGGCCTTGCCGAGACGTCATGCCAATCCCAATTCTCCTCCCCAAAACCTCTGACACCCGTACTAATGAACAATCTATCTATCTATGCCTTAAATATATCCATTCAACTTAGTGTGTAAGAAAGAACTGCAGGTGCTGGTTTAAATCGAAGGTAGACACAAAATGCTGGAGTAACTCAGCGGGTCAGGCAGCAACTCAGGAGAGAAGGAATGGGTGACGGTTTCTGGTCGAGACCCTCGACCAGAAACTGTCACCCATTCCTTCTCTCCTGAGACGCTGCCTGACCCGCTGAGTTACTCCAGCATTTTGTGTCTACCTTCCATTCAGCTCAGACGTACTCCAAAGACGTACAGGTTTGTAGGTTAATTGGCTGGGCAAATGTAAAAATTGTCCCTAGTGGGTGTAGGATAGTGTTAGTGTGCGGGGATCGCTGGGCGGCGCGGACCCGGTGGGCCGAAGGGCCTGTTTCTGCGCTGTATCTCTAAATCTAAATCTAAATCTCAGGTTGAATGAGGGGAGGGGTGTTTCTGTGAGTGGACTTACAAAGGCGTCGGGCAGGTACAGAACTCCCAGTTCGTACGAGCGGATCATCAGTTGGAAGCCGTTCTTCTCCAGAGTCCCCCAGGCTGCCTTGGACAAGTTGGCGCTGAAACACAAAACGGGGGGGGGGGGGGGAGGGGGGGGAGGGGGGGGTGAGCGGGGGTGAGCGGTCAGTCACACACACACACCAGTGTCCAACTCGTCTGGTTTTACGTTTACCAAAAATAATTTCAAGCTAGATGCCGGAAAAATGTTCCCAGTGTCGGGGGAGTCCAGAACCAGGGGCCACACAGTCTAAGAATAATGGGGAGGCCGTTTAAAACTGAGGTGAGAAGGAGCCTTTTCACCCAGAGAGTTGTGAATTTGTGGAATTCTCTGCCACAGAGGGCAGTGGAGGTCAATTCGATGGATGAATTTAAAAGAGAATTTGATAGAGCTCAAGGGGCTAGCGGAATCAAAGGATATAGGGAGAAGGCAGGCACGGGTTACTGATTGTGGATGATCAGCCATGATCACAATGAATGGCGGTGCTGGCTCAAAGGGCCAAATGGCCTCCTCCTGCACCTATTTTCTATGTTTTCTATGTTTCTAGTGCAAAGATACAAACCAACCCACCACCATAATACAAAGTAAAGTAAATATTTTTAAATACTGAATGTTTCCAAATACACAGGACAAGATGTTATAAATCCAAAGTGCCAGATGTCAACTTGCTCCCGGTGGTGATGGGAGGCTTATGCACTCACCTATGGTCCTCCGATGTTGAGAAAGGCTAGGCAGACACGTCATTAGGGTTATCAAGTGGGCACCTACGTTCATCAACGTTTCGCTGATTGGACCCACGACGTCGCCAGTGCATTCTGGCATCCCAGAACCACCCCCGTCTGCATCTGCCTAGCCGGCTTATTTGGGAGACCAGATGGGGTCTTTCCTCTTCAGCCAGAGCCACTGGCTACTCCGCTCTGCCACCCGTGATGTTTCCTTGATAGCCTGGCGTACTATACAACTATATCACCATCCTTATTGAGGATGCATTCCCCCCCCTCCCCCCCCCCCCCCCCCCGCGGTGCCCAGCGGTCCCAGAGAGCTGGATAGAGCTCTTAAGGATAGCGGAGTGAGGGGGTATGGGGAGAGGGCAGGAACGGGGTACTGATTGAGAGTGATCAGCCATGATCGCATTGAATGGCGGTGCTGGCTCGAAGGGCTGAATGGCCTACTCCTGCACCTATTGTCTATTGTCTATTGTCCCGGAAATCCCCCAGGGCGCCCGTGGGCAGTGCGTGAGCCCTAACCCCACCCGGGTGCGGATGTAATCCCAGGAAAAAGGGTCAGGCAGCCGGCTCGGGCAGAGCCCTCACGCTTGGCGTCGTGACTCGCGGATGGCCAGCTTGGCCAGGCCCCAGCTCCTCAGTCAGTGACCAACGGGGCCGCGATCTCCTCAGCCTCCCGAATATTCAGCGTGGCGGAGAGAGATCGCTCCCCAGCGAACAACCCAACATAAACAGCAACACGTGCGCAGAGTCACGCATCAGGCACCAAGGTCAATCAAAGAGCCTCGTCTGTGCTCTGCCCCTCTCCTCCCTGGCACACATCCAGTTACATTCCCACTACAGGGACATGAGAATGAACATCGGGGTCCATTTGCTCTCTGAACATGCTTTCCATGGTTAGAGATGGTTCTCCCTCCCTCTCCCCACCTCCACTCTCCTTCCCTCCACCCTCCGTCCCTTTCCCCTTCCCCTCTCCGTCCCTCTCCGTCCCTTTCCCCCTCCCCTCTCCATTCCCCTTCCCCCTCCCCTCTCCGTCCCTCTCCCCCCTCCCCTCTCCGTCCCTCTCCGTCCCTCTCCCCTCTCCATTCCCCTTCCCCCTCCCCTCTCCGTCCCTCTCCCCCCTCCCCTCTCCGTCCCTCTCCCCTCTCCGTCCCTTTCCCCCTCCCCTCTCCGTCCCTTTCCCCCTCCCCTCTCCGTCCCTCTCCGTCCCTTTCCCCCCTCCCCTCTCCATTCCTCTTCCCTCTTCCCTCTCCGTCTGTCTCCCCTCTCTGTCCCCCTCCCCTCTCCTCTCCGTCTCTCTCCCTTCTCCGTCCCTTTCCCCCCTCCCCTCTCCATTCCTCTTCCCTCTCCCCTCTCCGTTCCTCTTCCATCTCCCCCCCCCCCTCCCCTCCCATCCACCCTGGTAAAAAGAGGTTCTTTCTGTCTACACCATGTACGCCTCTCATAATATTATATATCTCTATCAGGTCTCCCCGCAACCTGCAGCTATCCGGAGAAAACGATCCAAGGGACAGTTTCTTCCCAGCTGTTACCAGGCAACTGGATCATCCTACCACACCAGAGAGCATTGCTGAACTACTATCTACCTCATTGGG
This sequence comes from Rhinoraja longicauda, assembly GCF_053455715.1. NCBI lineage: Eukaryota > Metazoa > Chordata > Chondrichthyes > Rajiformes > Arhynchobatidae > Rhinoraja > Rhinoraja longicauda. Next base: position 58,046,124 of record NC_135962.1, on the reverse strand, counting down.
GACCCTCGGAGTATCCTTGATCGGACTTTACTGGCTTTACCTTGCACTAAACGTTATTCCCTTATCATGCATCCATACACTGTAAATGGCTCGATTGTAATCATGTTTTGTCTTTCCGCTGACTGGTTAGCACGCAACAAAAGCTCGGTACACGTGACTGTAAACTATACTGAACTGAACTCTCCTTATAACAAATACCGTCTAATCCAGGCACCATTCTGGGAAACCTCTTCTGCACTCACTCCACACTCTTCCTGTAATGGGGCAACCAGAACTGCCCACGTAGGGGTTGCCAACTATCTCACTCCCAAATACATGAGAAGGTGACGTCACCGCCCCACACCACCTCACCCAGCCAGCGGCCACGTGCTCCCGCTCCACCAATGGTGGCCGCCCGGGCCGGGAGGCAGGTTACTACGCAACCTCCGTTAGGCGGCGCACGGGCCTCCGCACCTACATTGTCTGGAGCTAAAATGTCGGAAACCTAGAGTATCAGGACCTAAACTGTCGGAGCCTACAGTGTCCGGGCCTACAGTGTCGGGGCCTACAGTGTCCGGGCCTACAGTGTCCGGGCCTACAGTGTCCGGGCCTACAGTGTCCGGGCCTACAGTGCCTTCCGGGCCTACAGTGCCATCCGGGCCTACAGCGCCTCCCGGGCCTACAGCGCCCTCCGGGCCTACAGCGCCCCCCCGGGCCTAATACGGGACAAGGGCGGTCCCGTATGGGACAAACCAATTCAGCCCAAAATACGGGATGTCCCGGCTAATACGGGACAGTTGGCAACCCTATGCACACCATTCTCCAAATGCAACCTGACCAAAGTCTTAGAGCTGCATCATGACTTCCTGACTCTTAAGTTGATAATTGATTGAAGAGATAGTCCATGACTCACAACCACCACCAGTTTTCACAATGTAAGCTGAAGTTAGAACGGTTTACCAGCTCCACTCAATAGTCAAGTAGTATAGAAACAGACCCTTCAGCCAACCGTTATCTGCAGAAGGATCATCGATGACAGGTATGTGGATAGTTCGTAAGTGATAGGAGCAGAATTAGGCCATTCAGCCCATCGTATACTCCACCATTCAATCATGGCTGATCTATCTTTCCCTCTCAACCCCATTCTCCTACCTTCTCCCCATAACACCAATACCCGTACTAATCAAGAATCTTTCTATCTCTGCCTTAAAAATATCCACTGATTTGTCCTCCACAGCCTTCTGTGGCAATGAATTCCACAGATTCACCACCCTCTGACGAAAGGGCAGGAAACGTGCAGAGGGATAAAGGCCAAATGCAGACAGGTGGGACTAGTGTAGATGGAGCATCTTGGTTGGCACGGGAAAGTTGGGCCGAAGGGCCTGTTTCCATGCTCTATGAACTTGACTTGGATGGAGCATCTTGGTCAGCATGGGTAAGTTGGGCTGAAGGGCCTGTTTCCATGCTCGATGACCTTGACCTGAAACGTCAGGCAGGTGGGACCAGTGTGGATGGAGTATCTTGGTTGGCACGGGCAAGTTGGGCCGAAGGGCCTGTTTCCATGCTCAATGACCTTGCCCTGAAACGTCAGGCAGGTGGGACTAGTGTGGATGGAGCATCTTGGTCGGCACGGGCAAGTTGGGCCAAAGGGCATGTTTCCATGCTCTATGAGTTTATGACCCCCAGCTGAAACGTTACCTGTCCATTCCCTCTACAGATGCCGAGTTTCTCCAGTACCCTGTGTTTGGCTCAAGATCCCTTCTGTGTTCATTCTATGGTCCACGTCTCAATAGACAATAGACAATAGGTGCAGGAGGAGGCCATTCGAGCCAGCACCGCCATTCAATGGGATCATGGCTGATCATTCTCAATCAGTACCCCGTTCCTGCCTTCTCCCCATACCCCCCTGACTCCGCTATCCTTAAGAGCTCTATCCAGCTCTCTCTTGAATGCATTCAGAGAATTGGCCTCCACTGCCTTCTGAGGCGGAGAATTCCACAGATTCACAACTCTCTGACTGAAAAAGTTTTTCCTCATCTCAGTTCTAAATGGCCTACCCCTTATTCTTAAACTGTGGCCCCTTGTTCTGGACTCCCCCAACATTGGGAACATGTTTCCTGCCTCTAACGTGTCCAACCCCTTAATAATCTTATACGTTTCGATAAGATCTCCTCTCATCCTTCTAAATTCCAGTGTATACAAGTCTCGACCCTCCCTGTCTACGCCTCGGTGTCTGACGTAGTCTGAACTCTCTCACCTGGTGACGAGAAACCACGCGAGCTCTCCGAAATCTGGCGAAGCCCTCATGTACGTCTTGATGTGGGGCAGGGCCCGGCTTCGACCTGTGACCTCCGCTGACCAGCGGCTGAGGAAAACATGCAGGCGGGTCAAAGGTCAACATTTGGCTCTCAAAACACATGACCCGTTGAAGAAACATAGAAACATAGGTGCAGGAGGAGGCCAATTGGCCCTTCGAGCCAGCACCGCCATGCACTGTGATCATGGCTGATCGTCCACAACCAGTAACCCGTGCCTGCCTTCTCTCCGTATCCCTTGATTCCACTAGCCCCTAGAGCTCTATCTAACTCTCTCTTAAATCCAGCCAGTGATTTGGCCTCCACTGCCCTCTGTGGCAGAGAATTCCACAAATTCACAACTCACAAGAGAGAGCTAGATAGAGCTCTTAAGGATAACGGAGTCAGGGGGTATGGGGAGAAGGCAGGAACGGGGTACTGATTGAGAATGATCAGCCATGATCACATTGAATGGCGGTGCTGGCTCGAAGGGCCGAATGGCCTCCTCCTGCACCTATTGTCTATTGTCTAAATTCACAACTCTCTGGGTGAAAAAGTTTTTTCTCACCTCAGTTTTAAACGGCCTCCCCATTATTCTTAGACTGTGTGGCCCCTGGTTCTGGACTCCCCCCCAACATTGGAACATTTTTCCTGCATCTAGCTTGTCCAGTCCTTTTATAATTTTATACATTTCTATAAGATCCCCTCTCATCGTTCTAAACTCCAGTGAATACAAGCCCAGTCTTTCCAATGAGTGTATACTGTATTATCACGCAGGACGTGTCACAGTGAAGTTCTTAGTTTTGCGTACCTTACATAAAGTATGCGAAGGGGCGCCAGGTATAGGGCGCCGACAAAGTGTTCAATGTGGTCCCCAATGGTCCCTCTTCATTCTCGGCTGCCGCCCCCCTCCCCCACTCCCACTCCAGGTCATAGGTGATAGGAGCAGAATAAGTAGGGGAAAAAACTGCAGATGCTGGTTTCAAATTGAAACATAGATAATAGACAATAGGTGCAGGAGGAGGCCATTTAGCCCTTCGTGCCAGCACCGCCATTCATTGTGATCATGGCTGATCGTTCACAATCAGTAACCCGTGCCTGCCTTCTCCCCATATCCCTTGATTCCACTAGCCCAGAGAGCTCTATCTAACTCTCTCTTAAATCCATCCAGTGATTTGGCCTCCACTGCCCTCTGTGGCAGAGAATTCTGCAAATTCACTACTCTCTGGGTGAAAAAGTTCCTTCTCACCTCAGTTTTAAATGGCCTCCCCTTTATTCTAAGACTGTGTGGCCCCTGGTTCTGGACTCCCCCAACATTGGGAACATTTTCCCTGCATCTAGCTTGAGGGTAGACACAAAATGCTGGAGTAACTCAGCGGGTCAGGCAGCATCTCAGGAGAGAAGGAATGGGTGACGTTTCAGGTCGAGACCCTTCTTCAGTCGCCTTCTTCAGGAGCAGAATAAGGCTATTCGGCCCATCAAGCCTACTCTGCCATTCAATCATGGCTGATCTATCTCTCCCTGTCAATCCCATTCTCCTGCCATCTCCCCATAACCTCTGACACCGGGGGAGGGGACACACACACACCAAAGAGTCCCTCTTGGTTCGTTCGGCGGCCCCTACATGGCAGGTGGACTGACCGCAGCCCCAGTGTACCGTAAAGAAACTGACTAATCCCTAGCGGCACGGTGGTGCAGTTGTTAGAGCCGCTGCCACACAATACCAGAGACCCGGGTTCGGTCTTGCTATTGAGGGCGTGCAGCGTAGGTTTACTAGGTTAATTCCCGGAATGGCGGGACTGTCGTATGTTGAAAGACTGGAGCGACTAGGCTTGTATACACTGGAATTTAGAAGGATGAGAGTGGATCTAATCGAAACATATAAGATTACTAAGGGGTTGGACACGTTAGAGGCAGGAAACATGTTCCCAATGTTGGGGGAGTCCAGAACCAGGGGCCACAGTTTAAGAATAAGGGGTAGGCCATTTAGAACGGAGATGAGGAAAAACTTTTTCAGTCAGAGAGTTGTGAATCTGTGGAATTCTCTGCCTCAGAAGGCAGTGGAGGCCAATTCTCTGAATGCATTCAAGAGAGAGCTAGATAGAGCTCTTAAGGATAGCGGAGTCAGGGGGTATGGGGAGAAGGCAGGAACGAGGTACTGATTGAGAATGATCAGCCATGATCACATTGAATGGCGGTGCTGGCTCGAAGGGACGAATGTCCTCCTCCTGCACCTATTGTCTATTGTCTATTGACCCCAACCTCGGATGCTGTCTGTGCGTGTTTGGAGTTTACCCGTTCTCCCTGTGACCTTGTGAGTTTCCTCCGGGTGCTCCGGTTCCCTCCCACGTCCCAAAGACGGGCGAGTTTGTTGGTTAATTGGCCCCTCTGCAAATTGACCTCTCGTGTGTAGGGAGTGGATGAGAACGCGAGAAATAGTGTGAACGGGCGATCGATGGTCGGCATGGACTCGATGGACTGTTTCCACGCGGTATTTTCAATCAAAACCAAATGATGGGAGGGCACAGAGAAAAGACTAGTGGGGAGGACTCTGGACTAGTGGGTTGGAAGGAACTGCAGATGCTGGTTTACACCGAAGACAGACACAAAAATGCTGGAGTAACTCAGCGGGACGGGCAGCATCTCTGGAGAGAAGGAATGGGTGACGTTTCGGGTCGAGACCCTTCTTCAGACTGAGGACTCTTGCATTTCTATTGTATCCGCTGCTCCAGATGTCAACTTCTTTACATCGGCGAAACCAAACGCAGGCTCGGCGATCGTTTCGCTCAACACCTTCGCTCAGTCCGCCTTAACCATCTGATCTCCCGGTGGCTGAGCACTTCAACTCCCCCTCCCACTCCCAGTCTCACCTTTCTGTCATGGGCCTCCTCCAGTGCCATAGTGAGGCCCACCGGAAATTGGAGGAACAGCACCTCATATTTCGCTTGGGCAGTTTGCAGCCCAGTGGTATGAACATTGACTTCTCCAACTTTAGATAGTTCCTCTGTCCCTCCCGTCCCCTCCCCCTTCCCAGATCTCCCTCTATCTTCCTGTCTCCACCTATATCCTTCATTTGTCCCGCCCCCCTGACATCAGTCTGAAGAAGGGTCTCGACCCGAAACGTCACCCATTCCTTCTCTCCTGAGATGCTGCCTGACCTGCTGAGTTACTCCAGCATTTTGTGAAATAAATACCTTCGATTTGTGCCAGCATCTGCAGTTATTTTCTTACTTTTGCATTGATCACACACAACCTGTATTGATCGGGTCACTTTGACATGGCAATCCATCCAAGAGCGATATCATAGTCATAGAGTGATACAGTGTGGAAACAGGCCCTTCGGCCCAACTTGCCCAAGGCCAGCCAACAATGTCCCAGTTACACTAGTCCCACCTGCTTGCATTTGGTCCATGTCCCTCCAAACCTGTCCTATCCATGTACCAACTGTTTCTTAAACGATGGGATAGTCCCAGCCTCATCTACCTCCTCTGGCAACTCGTTCCATACACCCACCACTCTCTGTGTGAAAAAGTTACCCTTCAAATTCCTATTAAATCTTTTCCCCTTCGCCTTGAACCTATGTCCTCTGGTCCTCGATTCCCCCACTCTGAGCGAGAGTTTCTATGCGTCTACCCGATCTATTCCTGTCATGATTTTATGTCAAAGAAAATCTGTCCCTGAACCAGTTAAGGGGATATATGAGAAGAGTTAAAGGAATAGGTCTGAAGAAGGGTCTCGACCAAAAACATCACCCCAGCAGTCTGCAATTTCTTCAGGTCATCTATACACTGAGTCTGTACATTCTCAGGCTCGGACATCATTCCTTGGGGCGCAGGAGGACAAGGGCTGATCTTATAGAGGTGCACGTAATCATGAGGGGAGTAGAAAGGGTGAATGCACAGTCTTTTTCTCCCAAAGTAGGGGAATCGATAAGCAGAGGACATCGGTTTAAGGTGAGAGGGGAACGATTTAATAGGACCCTGAGGGACAACTTTTTCCATTCAGAGGGCGGTGGGGTGTATGGAACGAGCTGCCAGTGGAGGTAGTTGAAGGAGGTACCATAAACGACGTTTAAAAGGCACTCGGACAGGTGCATGGATCGGAGAGGTTTAGAAGGAAGCTGGACACAAAATGCTGGAGTAACTCAGCGGGACAGGCAGCATCTGTGGAGAGTAGGAATAGGTGTAGGAAGGAAATGCAGATGCTGGTTTAAACCGAAGACAGACTCAAAATGCTGGAGTAACTCAGCGGGACAGGCAGCATCTGTGGAGAGAAGGAATGGGTGACGTTTCGTGTCAAGACCCTTCTTCAGCCAAGTCAGGGGATAAGGGAAACGAGAGATATAGACGATGATGTAGACAGATAAAGAAAAATGAATGAAAGATATGCAAAAAAAGTAATGTTGATAAAGGAAACAGGCCATTGTTAGCTGTTTGTTGGCTGATAACGAGAAGCTGGTGTGACAAGGGTAGGGGAGGGGTGGAGAGAGAGAGAGAGAGAGAGAGAGGGAATGCCGTGGTTACTTAGAGAAATCAAAATTCATACTGAAGAGGTGTAAGCTGCCCAAGCGAGTTGGTTGAAAAGGAATAGGTGACGTTTCGGGTCGAGACCCTTCTCCAGACTTAGAGGAATGCGGGCCACATGTGGGCAGGTGGGACTAGCATAGAAGGGGCATCTTGGTCGGGAGCCAATATCGCCATGACAACGGCATGTGTCCCCGACCGCGGGAGAACAAAGAAGGGGAGAAGATTGAACTTTTTATTTGCCTTCCATCACAGAGAGGAATGTGGGGGAGTTCATGTTAAAAATGTATTTAGATGTCTTGTTGCTTTTTATTGGTATGAGTGCATGGCAAATCAGATTCCCCCTAAGCTGCTAAACATACTTGGCTAATAAACTATAATGTACTATTATGATTATATACTATTATGATTATAATTATGATTATTACTAATCATACACAGGCCGCTACACTTGTGCTAGATTGAGACACAGTGCAGGTTCTGACGTCAATATCGTGAAGGTAGACACAAAATGCCGGAGTAACTCAGCGGGACAGGCAGCATCTCCGGAGAGAAGGAATGGGTGACGTTTCGGGTCGAGTCTGAAGAAGGGTGTCGACCCGAAACGTCACCCCTTCCTTCTCTCCGGAGACGCTGCCTGTCCCGCTGAGTTACTCCAGCATTTTGTATCTATCTTGGATTTAAACCAGCGCCTCGCCACACTATCAAATTTCGTGAAGATCACTTAGCAGAGACTAGGCGAGGTTGGGTGTCACTTACTTCATGAACGAGGGCAGCCAGGGTTGTTTCCGCGCTGTGTCGATGGCGTAAGGCAGAGAACCTCCACCTGGTGAAGGAAATGGCCTCCGTTAGCAGCGATCACCCTTCACACATTGGGGAGCAGTTAGAAATACATCGCCTTGAAATTGTTGGCAGACACAAAATGCTGGAGAAACTCAGCGGGACAGGCAGCATCTCTGGAGAGATGGAATGGGTGACAGTTTCAGGTCGAGACCCTTCTTCAGACTGATCCGCCTGTCCCGCTGAGTTACTCCAGCACTTTGTGTCTACCTTCGATTTAAACCAGCATCTGCAGTTCTTTCCTACACCTTAAAATTGTTTGTATACAAGATATTTTCCAAGAACTGAAGGCAGCACGGTGGCACAGCGGTAGAGTTGCTGCATCACAGCGCCAGAGACCCGGGTTCGATCCTGACTATGGGCCCTGTCTGTAGGGGATTTGTACGTTCTCCCCGTGACCTGTGTGGGTTTTCTCCGGTTTCCTCCCACACTCCAAAGAAGTACAGGTTTGCAGGTTAATTGGCTTGGTATTATTATAAGTTGTCCCTAGTGTGTGTAGGATAGTTTTAGTGTGCAGGGATCGCTGGTCGGCACAGACTCAGTGGGCCGTAGAGACTGTTTCCGCACAGTATCTCCAAACTAAATACATAAGTACATATAAACATCAAAAATAGGTGCAGGAGTAGGCCATTTGGCCCTTCAAGCCAGCACCGCCATTCAATATGATCATGACTGATCATCCAAAATCAGTACCCCGTTCCTGCTTTTTCCCTTGATTCCGTTAGCCCTAAGAGTTAAATTTAACTCTCTCTTGAAACCAGCCAGTGAATTGGCCTCCACTGCCTTCTCTGGCAGAGAATTCCACAGATTCAAAACTCTCTGGGTGAAAAAGTTCCTCCTCATCTCAGTCGTAAATGGCCTACCCCTTATTCGTAAACTGTGACTCCCGGTTCTGGACTCCCCCAACATTGGGAACATTTTTACTACATCGAGCCTGTCCAATCTCTTAAGAATTTTATGTTTCTATAAGATCCCCTCTCACCCTTCTAAATTCCGGTGAATGTAAGCCCAGTCGATCCATTCTTTCATCATATGACAGTCCCGCCATCCGGGGAATTAACCTGGTGAACCTAGCCTGCACTCCATCAATAGGAAGAATGTCCTTCCTCAAATTAGGAGACCAAAACTGCACACAATACTCCAGGTGCAGTCTCACCAGGGCCCTGTACAACTGCAGTGGGACCTCCTCGCAATGAAGGCCAACATGCAATTAGCGTTCTCCACTGTCTGCTGTGCCTGCTTGCTTACTTTCAGTGACTGAGGTACAAGGACACCCATGTCTCGTTGCAACTCCCCTTTTCCTAATCTGACACCATTCAGATAATAATCTGCCTTCCTGTTCTTGCCACCAAAGTGGATAACCTCACATGTATCCACATTATACTGCATCAGCCATGCATCTGCCCATTCACCCAACCCATCCAAGTCACCCTGCAGCTTCATAGCATCCTCATTACAGTTCACTCTGCCACCCAGCTTTGTGCCATCCGCAAACTTGGAGATGTCACATTTAATTCCTTCGTCTAAATCGTTAATATATATTGTAAATAACTAGGGTCCCAGCACTGAGCCTTGCGGTACCCCACTAGTCACTGCCTGCCATTCTGAAAAGGACCCGTTAATTCTTACTCTTTGCTTCCTGTCTGCCAACCAGTTCTCTATCCATGTGAATACCCTACCCCCAATAGCATGTGCTCTAATTTTGCCCACTAACCTCTTGTGTGGGACCTTGTCAAAGGCTTCTTGAAAGTCTAGATACACCACATCCACTGGCTCTCCCTTATCCATTCTACTTGTTACATCCTCAAAAAATTCCAGAAGATTAGTCAAGCATGATTTCCCCTTCATAAATCCATGCTGACTTTGACTGATCCTGTCACTGCTTTTAAAATGCGCTGCTATAACATCTTTAATAATCGACTCAAGCATCTTCCCCACTCCCGATGCAAGGCTAACTGGTCTATAATTCTCCATTTTCTCTCTCACTCCTTTCTTAAAAAGTGGGGTTACATTAGCTGCTCTCCAGTCCAGAGGAACTGATCCAGTGTCTATAGAACATTGGAAAATGATCACCAATGCATCCACGATTTCTAGGGCCATCTCCTTGAGAACTCTGGGATGTAGACCATCAGGCCCTGGTGATTTATCTGCCTTCAGCCCCAACAGTTTACCTAACACCATTTCCTGACTAATGTGGATTCTCTTCAGTTCCTCCCTCCCAATAGATCCTCAGTCCCCTAGTATTTCTGGGAGATTGGTTCTGCCTTCACTAAGGTTGACAGAACCAAAGTACTTGTTTAACTGCTCTGCCATTTCCTTGTTTCTCCATTATATATTCACCTGTTTCTGACTGTAAGTGACTTGCATTTGTCTTCACTAATCTTTTCCTCTTCACATATCTATAGAAGCTTTTACAGTCAGTTTTTATATTCCCCACAAGCTTTCTTTCATGCTCTATTTCCCCCCCCTCTTAATTAACCCCTTTGTCCTCCTCCGTTGAATTCTAAATTTACTCCCAGTCCTCCGGTTTGCTACTTCCTCCGGCCAATTCATATGCCTCTTCCTTGGATTTAACACTATCCCTAATTTCCCTCGTTAGCCACGGTTGAGCTGCCTTCCCCATTTTATTTTTACGCCAGACAGGGATGAACAATTGTTGTAGTGCATCCGTGCGGTCTTTAAAGGGCCTGTCCCACTTGGGCGATTTTAAGGTGACTGCCAGCGACTAGGCTGTCGCCGACAAATCGCCGGGGTGTCGCGGGCATGATCGTGAGGAGTCTTCCATGAATCGTCGTGGATCTCAGCGCGTCGCTGAGAAATCAACCGGAGTGACATTTCTCGGCGACAGCTGGCTTGTCGCCAGGTATCGTAGCTTATTGCGGGCGCTGTCGCATGCTGTCCCCAGGTTTGCTAGGTTCTCTTAGATGCATTTAGAAGCACGTAATATTAAAATAAGTAAAGTCATTTGAAGATACCATAAAATACTTGTGTTTAACCAATTTATTTACCGTCAGGACATTTGACAGGTAGATTGGAGGCGACAGTTTGACGGTCAGGTAAACGTGGGAATTTTTGCGATGTTTATGGCCATCAGCAATTGCATTTAAAGTGGGCTCCCAACCCAGATATGCAACCCAGAAACCAGATATGCATCTCCCGTACATTTTCAAAGAATGCCCACACTCCGCACAAAAATCCATTTAACCACTTATAAAATTAAATTTCTTAATACTGCTATTAGTAAACTGGAAGTAAATCCAGTTTATGCCTTGTTACCGTGAAGCTTGGTTTTCAAGTAACCCGGGCAAGATGTTATATTTCAAACCTCTCAAGTACTTACCGACTTGTCAGTGATTTAAGCGAAAATTAGGACGCCGGAGAAGCATTGACAGCGTGGGAATTTTCGCAATGTTTCCGAAGACGGTGTAATCTCGACCTGACTTGGCATTGTCGTGGTCATTTTGGCGATCTGCTACGACTTTGACAGTCGCCGGCAGTCGCCTAAAAAATCGCCTAAGTGGGACAGGCCCTTAAATCTTTGCCATTTGCATCTCCCCCATCAACCCCTTAAGTATCATTTGCCAGTCTATCCTAGCCAATTCCCATCTCATACCATTAAAGTCTCCCTTCTTTGAGTTCAGGACCCTCGTCTCTGTATTAACTGTGTCACTCTCCATCCTAATGCTGAATTCCACCATATTATGGTCACTTATTCACAAAATGCTGGAGTAACTCAGCAGGTCAGGCAGCATCTCGGGAGAGAAGGAATGGGTGACGTTTCGGGTCGACACCCTTCTTCAGACCCTCGGGTCTCGACCCGAAACGTCACCCATTCCTTCTCTCCTGAGATGCTGCCTGACCTGCTGAGTTACTCCAGCGTTTTGTGAATAAATACCTTCGATTTGTACCAGCATCTGCAGTTATTTTCTTATATTGTGGTCACTGTTGCCCAAGGGGCCTTGCACAACAAGATCGCTAACTAATCCTTCCTCATTACACAATAACCAAACATACAAGCTCTTACACATACACACAGAGCATATGTCGATAACACGCGTGTGAAAGTCGTCGCAAGATCTTACCTGGATATCCTTCCAAACTTGTTCGGACGTTCTCAACTGTCGGATAAACCTACACAAACAAATTCCAATTAAGATAAAGACACAAGAAACTGCAGGTGTTGGAATCTTGAGGGGGGAAAAAAAAACCAAAGTGCAGGAGGAACTCAACCAGTCAGGTGGCATCTGTGAAGGGAAATGGACAGGTGACGTTTCGGGTCGGGACCCTTCTTCGAGCTGAACAGACTCATTCAAAAAAAACATTGTAACTTTGTAAGAGCCCTTTATGTCACCACATACCTTGGGTATGCAAAACAAAGAATATCACTGTGACGTCACATGTGACAATAAATAGACAATAGGTGCGGGAGGAGGCCATTCGGCCCTTCGAGCCAGCACCGCCATTCAATGTGATCATGGCTGATCATTCTCAATCAGTACCCCGTTCCTGCCTTCTCCCCATACCCCCTGACTCTGCTATCCTTAAGAGCTCTATCTAGCTCTCTCTTGAATGCATTCAGAGAATTGGCCTCCACTGCCTTCTGAGGCAGAGAATTCCACAGTTTCACAACTCTCTGACTGAAAAGGTTTTTCCACATCTCCGTTCTAAATGGCCTACCCCTTATTCTTAAACTGTGGCCCCTGGTTCTGGACTCCCCCAACATTGGAAACATGTTTCCTGCCTCTAACGTGTCCAACCCCTTAATCTTATATGTTTCGATATAAAATCCCCTCTCATCCTTCTAAATTCCAGTGGATACAAGCCTAGTCACTCCAGTCTTTCAACATATGACAGCCCCGCCATTCCGGGATTTAACCTTCTGAGGCAGAGAATTCCACAGATTTACAAAACTCTGGGCAAATTTATCTCATCTCCGTTCTAAATGGCCTACCCCTTTTTCTTAAACTGTGGTCCCTGGTTCTGGACTCCCCCAAGATCGGGAACATGTTTCCTGCCTCTAGCGTGTCCAATCACCTTAACAATCTTACATGTTTCAATAAGATTCACTCTCATCCTTCTAAATTCCAGTGTATACAAGCCTAGTCAATCCAGTCTTTCAACATTCGACAGTCCCGCCATTCCGGGAATTAACCTAGTAAACCTACGCTGCACGCCCTCAATAGCAAGAATATCCTTCCTCAAATTTGGAGACCAAAACTGCACACAGTACTCCAGGTGCGGTCTCACTAGGGCCCTGTACAACTGCAGAAGGACCTCTTTGCTCCTATACTCAAATCCTCTTGTTATGAAGGCCAACATTCCATTGGCTTTCTTCACTGCCTGCTGTACCTGCATGCTTCCTTTCAGTGACTGATGCACTAGGACACCCAGATCTCGTTGTACGTCCCCTTTTCCTAACTTGACACCATTCAGATAATAATCTGCCTTCCTATTCTTACCACCAAAGTGGATAACCTCACACTTGTCCACATAAAGTATTCATTCATTCAGACACTTCATTAATGTACGAAGAAGGGTCCCGGCTCGAAACGCCGCCTGTCCGGGGAGGGGAGTGAGGAGGGGAGTGGGGAGGGGAGGGGAAGGGAGGATGCTGCACCAATGCAGGAGAGGTTTGGGCCCAATGGGTCCACTTGGTCTAGTATATAATAACATTGGATTCTGTAAATTGCCCGTGGTGCCCAGGGAGTGGATGCGAAAGAGGGATAACATGAATCTAATGAGTGGGCGATCGTTGGTCAGCATGGACTCGGTGGGCCGAAGGGCCTGTTTCCATGCTGTATCTCTAAACTAAACGAAACTAAAAGGTCAAAGCCTTTTTGTGGTGCTTTGAAGAATACACCCACCAAATGAAGAGGAGCCTGCTTCAGGCTGATGAACTGCGCCAGATCTGAGCCTAGCGTTGCAAGGCTCTCTTTAAACTCCGAGCTCAGCCATTTTGTTTCATCCGCTCCCAGGGAGCCGATGCTGGAGAACTGACCAATGAGGGGCCACGATTCCTGGTTCGCCACGGATGACCTACAGTTGCTCAGCACCTAGAGGCAAGAGTCAAGAGTCTTTTATTGTCATTAGCCCCAAAACAGAACACCGGGTGGCGCCACCAGCACTGTCTGCCTCGCCAACAGTCTGTCCTTTCTTCCGTTTTTGTTATTTTAATTATGTGTTAAAGTATGTTTTAGTGTTCCTTGGTTTGTTTTATGTGGGGTTGGGGGGGGGGGGGGGGGGGGAATTGGGGGAAACTTTTTTCAATCTCTTACCTCGACGGAGATGAGATTTTTTTTTAGATATAGATTTTCAGATTTAGAGATACAGCGCCGAAACAGGCCTTTCGGCCCACCGGGTCAGCGCCGCCCAGCGATCCCTGAACATTAACACTATCCTACACACACTAGGGACAATTTTTTAAAAACATTTGCCCAGCCAATTAACCTACAAACCTGTACGTCTTTGGAGCGTGGGAGGAAACCGAAGATCTCGGAGAAAACCCACGCAGGTCACGGGGAGAACGTACAAACTCCGTACAGACGGCACCCATAGTCAGGATCGAACCCGAGTCTCTGGCGCTGCATTCGCTGTAAGGCAGCAACTCTACCGCTGCGCCAATTTTTCACCGTATCGTATCTCCGTCCCCACTGCGGCCTAACATCGAGGAGTTGGCGGCCTTTCCTGGAGACCGGCCCGGCGCTTCGTGCCGCGGGCGCGTCGCGGACTTTAACATCGTGGAGCTTGCGAACCTTTGCTGAGGATCGACTGTGGAGAGCTCCAACCGCGGGGCCTGTGGACTTTAACACCGTGAAGCCCGCGGTCTCTGGTAAGAAGAGGCCGACTCGGGAGCTCCGTGCCGCGGGGAGAGTTTCAACCGTCCCGACGCGGGGAGTTTCTATCATCCCGACGCGAGGGCCTCGGACAGTCGGCAGCGGCGACCGCGGACGGTTCAACAGCCCCGACCGCGGGTGGACAAAGAGGAAGATGGTTGAACTTTATTACCTTCCATCACAGTGAGGAATGTGGAATCCGCTGTGGTAGATGTTTATGTTAAATTTTATTTTATGTGACTGTGTGTCTTGTTGCTTTTCACTTAGTATGGCTGTGTGGGAACTCAAATTTCACTGTACCTTAATTGGTGCATGTGACAATAAACTGATCTTGAACCGTGAAATTGCCCACCTCGAAGCAGAGAATGGATTTGCAAAGAGTCTGGAGAGGTTTGCGAGGGTCCCTGTCACGGTTTATTCTGAACAGCTCCGTCACAGAGGACTCTGTGATTTACGGATTACTCCCAGGGACACATTCAGAGACGGGCATCGAGTGCTGCTGGAAGGTCATCACCTCGGTGAAAGACGCTCTTTGGTCTGCCCGAGCTTTGCTGACCTCCCGACGGAGCGAGATGTCCGTGGGGGGGATGTTGCCGACTGGCCCGCTCCAGACTGCAGGAGCACATGCTGAGGGACGCACTGAAGCTTGGTGCAGCCAACACCAAGGCTCTGTGGGGGAGGACCACAGTCTAGGGTCCTTCCGCTGCTGGACATGGGGGGCAGGGTGTGGTGGGGATGCCCGTCAAAGTAAGGGAAGGGATATAGACAATAGACAATAGGTGCAGGAGGAGGCCATTCAGCCCTTCGAGCCAGCACCGCCATTCAATGTGATCATGGCTGATCATTCACAATCAGTACCCCGTTCCTGCCTTCTCCCCATACCCCCTGACTCCGCTATCCTTAAGAGCTCTATCCAGCTCTCTCTTGAATGCATTCAGAGAATTGGCCTCCACTGCCCTCTGAGGCAGAGAATTCCACAGATTCACAACTCTCTGACTGAAAAGGTTTTTCCTCATCTCCGTTCTAAATGGCCTACCCTTTATTCTTAAACTGTGGCCCCTTGTTCTGGACTCCCCCAACATTGGGAACATGTTTCCTGCCTCTAACGTGTCCAACCCCTTAATAATCTTATACGTTTCGATAAGATCTCACGCCAGGGGCTCATATGAGTGGCAATGATTTGGGGTAATATTGTGTGATATAGGTCATAAGGAATAGGAGTAGAATGAGGCCATTCGGCCCATCAAGTCTTACTCCGCCATTCAATCATGGCTGATCTGTCTCTCCCTCCTAACCCCATTCTCCTGCCTTCTCCCCACATCCCCTGACACCCGCACTAATCAAGAATCAAGTCATTTGTGTAAATAGTACTGAATGTATGTAGAAATCTCCGAGAATGTCGGAAGCTTTTTGCGCACAGTTCCTGTATTGTACATATTTTTTACTTGAATAAAGTTTTTTAGATTTGTTTTTAAATCTTACTTGCAGCAGGACAGTAGGCAGGTAAACGTAGTACTCTGTAAACATCATAATAAATAACAAAAAAGTTCAGCTATAGATTGGAATAAATGTCCAGAGTCTTTTACCCAGGGAAGTGGAATCGAGAACCACAGGACATGGGTTTAAGGTGAAGGGGGGAAAGATTTCATAGGAACTTAAAGGGCAACTTTTTTTTACACAAAGAGGAGGTGGTTAAGGCAGGTGCTAGCACAGCGTTTAAAGAACCTTTGGACAGGTATATGGGATAGGACAGGTTTAGGGGGATACGAGCCAAACACAGGCATGTGGTAACGGGTAGACACAAAGTGCTGGAGTAACTCAGCAGGACAGGCCGCATCTCGGGAGAGAAGGAATGGGTGACGTTTCATGTCGAGACCCTTCTTCAGACTGACTCTCAAGACTAGATCAGTCTGAAGTAGGGTCTCGACCTGAAACATCATTCTTGGAGATTCTTGCTATTGAGGGAGTGCAGCGTAGGTTCACCAGGTTAATTCCCGGAATGGCGGGATGTTGAAAGACCGGAGCGACTGGGCTTGTATACACTGGAATTTAGAAGGATGAGAGGGGATCTTATCGAATCATATAAGATTACTAAGGGATTGGACACGCTAGAGGCAGGAAACATGTTCCCAATGTTGGGGGAGTCCCAAACCAGAGGCCACAGTTTAAGAATAAGGGGTAGGAGATAAGGAAAAACTTTTTCACCCAGAGAGTTGTGAATCTGTAGAATTCTCTGCCTCAGAAGGCAGTGGAGGCCAATTCTCAGGATGGTTTCAAGAGAGAGTTAGATAGAGCTTTTAATGGTAGCTGAGTCAGGGGGTATGGGGAGAAGACAGGAACGGGGTACTGATTGTGCATGATCAGCCATGATCATGGTGAATGGCGGTGCTGGCTCGAAGGGCCGAATGGCCTACTCCTGCACCTATTGTCTATTGTCACCCATTCCTTCTCTCCAGAGATGCTGCCTGTCCCGCTGAGTTACTCCAGCATTTAGTGTCTTCAGGCATGTGGGACTAGGATAGATGGGGCACGGATAGATGGGGCATGTTGGTTGGCATGGACAAGTTGGGCTGAAGGGCTGTACGTGACTTTACATTAAAAATAACAGAGAATAATAGAGCAGAGACGTATGCAATGCCCCCAAGTCTATGTAGTTCAGCACTTATTTGGAACAGTTGCTGAACCTGGACGTTACAGTGTTCAGGCTTCTGTACCTTCTTTCCATTGGCAGGGGTGAAATGAGAGTGTGGCCAGGGTGGTGTGGGTCTCTGACAACGCTGTTTGAGGCAGATACAATAAGACATTTGGACAGGTGAAGGACAGGAAAGGTTGCAAGAGATACGGGTCAAACCCGGGCAAATGGAACTAACGTGGAAGAGCATCTGGGCTGGCATGGACGAGTTGGGCCAAAGGGCTTGCTCCCATACTGCACGACTCTCTAGATTTAGGTTTATTATTGTCATGTGTGCCGAGGTACAATGAAAAGCTTTTGCTTGCGTGCAAGTCAGATAACACTGGACATGAACACAATCAAGCCACATACAAGTACAAAAGTTGGAGCAGAGAGAATATAGTTTCAATATATAATATACCAGAATATAGTCTCTCGGCATGAGAGCGCAACAGTGCCAGAGTAAAGAGTCCAATGACCGCAATGAGGAAACACTAAGCTGATGGAGGGACTGTTTAGATGTTTGATAACAGAGGGGAAGAAGCTGTCCCTGACTGTAGTGCCGCGCGCTTTCAAGCTTCCGGATTTTCTGCCCGATGGACGCGGGGAGAAGAGGGAATTATCGGGGAAGGAAAGGTCCTTGGATTGTGTTGGCTGCTTTCCCAAGGTAGTAATGTTTAGTTATCTAGTCTAGGACTATAATTGGGAGTATTATCTAGTCTAGAACTATAATTGAGAGTTTTATCTAGTCTAGGAGTATTATCTAGTCTAGGACTATAATTAAGAGTATTATCTAGTCTAGGACTATAATTGGGAGTATTATCTACTCTAGGACTATAATTTCGAGTATTATCTACTCTAGGACTATAATTGGGAGTATTATCTAGTCCAGGACTATAATTGGGAGTATTATCTAATCGGATTATAATTGAGAGTATTATTTAGTCTAGGACTATAATTGGGAATATTATTTAGTCGAGGAGTATTATCTCATCTAGGACTATAATTGGGAGTATTATCTAGTCTAGGACTATAATTGGGAGTATTATCTAGTCTAGGACTATAATTGGGAGTATTATCTAGTCTAGGAGTATTATCTAGTCTAGGACTATAATTGGGAGTATTATTTAGTCTAGGACTATAATTTCGAGTATTATCTAGCCTAGGACTATAATTGGGAGTATTATCTAGTCTAGGACTATAATTGGGAGTATTATCTAGTCTAAGACTATAATTGGGAGTATTATCTAGTCTAAGACTATAATTGGGAGTATTATCTAGATTAGGACTATAATTGGAAGTATTATCTAGTCTAAGACTATAATTGGGGGTATTATCTAGTCTAAGACTATAATTGGGAGTATTATCTAATCTCAGACTATAATTGAGAGTATTATCTAGTCTAAGACTATAATTGGGGGTATTATCTAGTCTAGGACTATAATTGGGAGTATTATCTAGTCTAGGACTATAATTGGAAGTATTATCTAGTCTAGGACTATAATTGGGCGTATTATCTAGTCTAGGACTATAATTGGGAGTATTATCTAGTCTAGGACTATAATTGGGAGTATTATCTAGTCGAAGACTATAATTGGGAGTATTATCTAGTCGAAGACTATAATTGGGAGTATTATCTAGTCTAAGACTATAATTGGGAGTATTATCTAGATTAGGACTATAATTGGGAGTATTATCTAGTCTAGGACTATAATTGGGAGTATTATCTAGTCTAGGAGTATTATCTAGTCTAGGACTATAATTGGGAGTATTATCTAGTCTAGGACTATAATTGGGAGTATTATCTAGTCTAGGACTATAATTGGGAGTATTATCTAGTCTAGGACTATAATTGGGAGTATTATCTAGATTAGGACTATAATTGGGAGTCTAGTCTAAGACTATAATTGGGGGTATTATCTAGTCTAAGACTATAATTGGGAGTATTATCTAGTCTAGGACTATAATTGGGAGTATTATCTAGTCTCGGACTATAATTGAGAGTATTATCTAGTCTAAGACTATAATTGGGAGTATTATCTAGTCTAGGACTATAATTGGAAGTATTATCTAGTCTAGGACTATAATTGGGAGTATTATCTAGATTAGGACTATAATTGGGAGTATTATCTAGTCCAGGACTATAATTGGGAGTATTATCTAGTCTAGGACTATAATTGGGAGCATTATCTAGGGTAGGACTATAATTGGGAGTATTATCTAGTCTAAGACTATAATTGGGAGTTTTATCTAGTCTAAGACTATAATTGGGAGTATTATCTAGTCTAAGACTATAATTGGGAGTATTATCTAGATTAGGACTATAATTGGGAGTATTATCTAGTCTAGGACTATAATTGGGAGTATTATCTAGTCTAGGAGTATTATCTAGTCAAGGACTATAATTGGGAGTATTATCTAGTCTAGGACTATAATTGGGAGTATTATCTAGTCTAGGACTATAATTGGGAGTATTATCTAGTCTAGGACTATAATTGGGAGTATTATCTAGATTAGGACTATAATTGGGAGTCTAGTCTAAGACTATAATTGGGGGTATTATCTAGTCTAAGACTATAATTGGGAGTATTATCTAGTCTAGGACTATAATTGGGAGTATTATCTAGTCTCGGACTATAATTGAGAGTATTATCTAGTCTAAGACTATAATTGGGAGTATTATCTAGTCTAGGACTATAATTGGAAGTATTATCTAGTCTAGGACTATAATTAGGAGTATTATCTAGTCTAGGACTATAATAGGGAGCATTATCTAGTCTAGGACTATAATTGGGAGTATTATCTAATCTAGGACTATAATTGGGAGTATTATCTAGTCGAAGACTATAATTGGGAGTATTATCTAGTCTAGGACTATAATTGGGAGTATTATCTAGATTAGGACTATAATTGGGAGTATTATCTAGTCCAGGACTATAATTGGGAGTATTATCTAGTCTAGGACTATAATTGGGAGCATTATCTAGGGTAGGACTATAATTGGGAGTATTATCTAGTCTAAGACTATAATTGGGAGTTTTATCTAGTCTAAGACTATAATTGGGAGTATTATCCAGGTTAGGACTATAATTGGGAGTATTATCTAGTCTAAAACTATAATTGGGGGTATTATCTAATCTAAGACTATAATTGGGAGTATTATCTAATGGAAGACTATAATTGGGAGTATTATCTAGTCTAGGACTATAATTGGGAGTATTATCTAGATTAGGACTATAATTGGGAGTATTATCTAGTCCAGGATTATAATTGGGAGTATTATCTAGTCTAGGACTATAATTGGGAGTATTATCTAGATTAGGACTATAATTGGGAGTATTATCTAGTCCAGGATTATAATTGGGAGTATTATCTAGTCTAGGACTATAATTGGGAGCATTATTTAGGGTAGGACTATAATTGGGAGCATTATCTAGTCTAGGACTATAATTGGGAGTATTATCTAATCTAGGACTATAATTGGGAGTATTATCTAGTCGAAGACTATAATTGGGAGTATTATCTAGTCTAGGACTAATTGGGAGTATTATCTAGATTAGGACTATAATTGGGAGTATTATCTAGTCCAGGACTATAATTGGGAGTATTATCTAGTCTAGGACTATAATTGGGAGCATTATCTAGGGTAGGACTATAATTGGGAGTATTATCTAGTCTAAGACTATAATTGGGAGGATTATCTAGTCTAAGACTATAATTGGGAGTATTATCTAGTCTAGGACTATAATTGGGAGTATTATCTAGTCTAGGACTATAATTGGGAGCATTATCTAGGGTAGGACTATAATTGGGAGCATTATCTAGTCTAGGACTATAATTGGGAGTATTATCTAGTCTAGGACTATAATTGGGAGTATTATCTAGTCTAGTAGTATTATCTAGTCTAGGACTATAATTGGGAGTATTATTTAGTCTAGGACTTTAATTTCGAATATTATCTAGTGTAGGACTATAATTGGGAGTATTATCTAGTCTAGGACTATAATTGGGAGTATTATCTAGTCTTAGACTATAATTGGGAGTATTATCTAGTCTAGGACTATAATTGGGAGTATTATCTAGTCTAGGACTATAATTGGGAGCATTATCTAGTCTAGGACTATAATTGGGAGTATTATCTAGTCTAGAACTATAATTGGGAGTATTATCTAGTCTAGGACTATAATTGGGAGTATTATCTAGTCTAAGACTATAATTGGGAGTATTATCTAGTCTAGGAGTATGATCTAGTCTAGGACTATAATTGGGAGTATTATTTAGTCTAGGACTATAATTTCGAGTATTATCTAGTGTAGGACTATAATTTGAGTATTATCTAGTCTAGGACTATAATTGGGAGTATTATCTAGTCTAAGACTGTAATTGGGAGTATTATCTAGATTAGGACTATAATTGGGAGTATTATCTAGTCTAAGACTATAATTGAGGGTATTATCTAGTCTAAGACTATAATTGGGAGTATTATCTAGTCTAGGACTATAATTAGGAGTATTATCTAGTCTAGGACTATATTTGGGAGTATTATCTAGTCTAAGACTATAATTGGGAGTATTATCTGGATTAGGACTATAATTGAGAGTATTATCTAGGTTAGGACTATAATTGGGAGTATTATCTAGTCTGGGACTATAATTGGGAGTATTATCTAGTCTAGGACTATAATTGGGAGTATTATCTAGTCTAGGACTAATTGGGAACATTATCTATGGTAGGACTATAATTGGGAGTATTATCTAGTTTAGGACTATAATTGGGAATATTATCTAGTCTAGGACTATAATTGGAAGTATTATCTAGTCTAGGACTATAATTGGGAGTATTATCTAGTCTAAGACTATAATTGGGAGTATTATCTGGATTAGGACTATAATTGAGAGTATTATCTAGGTTAGGACTATAATTGGGAGTATTATCTAGTCTGGGACTATAATTGGGAGTATTATCTAGTCTAGGACTATAATTGGGAATATTATCTAGTCTAGGACTATAATTGGGAGTATTATCTGGATTAGGACTATAATTGAGAGTATTATCTAGGTTAGGACTATAATTGGGAGTATTATCTAGTCTGGGACTATAATTGGGAGTATTATCTAGATTAGGACTATAATTGAGAGTATTATCTAGTCTAGGACTATAATTGAGAGTATTATCTAGTCTAGGACTATAATTGGGAGTATTATCTAGTCTAGGACTATAATTGAGAGTATTATCTAGTCTAGGACTATAATTGGGAGTATTATCTAGATTAGGACTATAATTGGGAGTATTATCTAGTCTAATACTATAATTGGGAGTGTTATCTAGTCTAAGACTATAATTGGGAGTATTATCTAGTCTAGGACTATAATTGAGAGTATTATCTAGTCTAGGACTATAATTGGGAGTATTATCTAGTCTAAGACTATAATTTGAGTGATGGCCAAGCCATACCTTTCGGAGTTTTAAGTGGCCCCACTTTTGCTTCTCGTTGCCATGGTGACGACCAGGTGTGGAGCCAATGAGGTAAACTCTGCCCAGGAACAAATTAAAAAGAACTTCAGTCGCTAAATGCGAAACGCTTTGAACAGTTGTGACATTAACAATGAGACACTTGCATTTGGAGAGAACCTTTACAAAACCTCAACTTGTCTTAGAGTGGTGTATTTACTTTAGGCTTTGGAGATACAGCGTGGAAAAAGGCCCTTCGGCCCACCGAGTCCGCGCCGACCAGCGATCCCCGCACATTAACACAATCCTACACACACTAGGGACAATATACATTCATACCATGCCATTTAACCTACAAATCTGTACGTCTTTGGAGTGTGGGAGGAAGCCGGAGCACCAACGAGGGTCAAGGGGAGAACGTACAAACTCCGTACAGACAACACCCGTGGCCAGGATCGAACCCGGGTCTCTGGCGCTGTGAGGCAGCGATTCTACCGCTGCGCCACCGTGCCTGTGAGACTGGATTGTGAGATGGTTGTGGCGATTCCTCCTGGGTTAGGGGCTCGCTGGTCGGGGGGGAGGGGAGAAGGGCAGGTTACCTGGTCAGTGACAGGTCGTGCTGCTTTATGTGTTCAATCCACTCGTTCAGCCTTGTTGACCGGTACGACGTCAGGTAAGCGATCAGGTCCCATTTGAACCCGGTGGCAGATTCTCCGTCTGTGTCGGGACTCCCTTCCGGTAACCGTGGATACAGTGGGCTCAGCCATATCCTATCAACAACCAGGCAGGAAAGCATTAACGTTTAGAAAGAGGAAATACACTTTAATGAACTCAGGATATCCATCCCGTTGGGCTCTACCAGTTTAGTTTAGTTTCAGTTTAGTTTAGAGACACAGCGCGGAAACAGGCCCTTCGGCCCAACGAGTCCGCACCGACCAGCGATCCCCGCACATTAACATTACATTGTAAATGTAGGTTAATTTGGCTTGGTGCATGTGTAATTTGTCCTTAGTGTGTGTAGGATAGTGTTAATGTGGGGGGAACGGTGTGGACTCGATATGCCGAAGGGCCTGTTTCCGCGCTGTATCTCCAAACGAACTAAAATTACTCTACACACACTGGGGACAATTTACATTAATACCAAGCCAATTAACCTACAAACCTGTACGTCTTTGGGGTGTGGGAGGAAACCGAAGATCTCGGAGAAAACTGACGCGGTCACGGGGAGAACGTACAAACTCCGTACAGACAGCACCCGCAGTCAGGATCGAACCCTGGGTCTCCGGCGCTGCATTCACTGTAAGGCAGCAACTCTACCGCTGCGCCACCGTGCCGGCTAACATTTCCTGAAGTTGAGTCTCAGTTAAGGTAGAACACAGAACAGTACAGCACAGGAACGTCACACAGCGCGGAAACAGGCCCTTCAGCCCAACTTGCACATGCTGTCTAAAATGCCCCATCTACATTACCCCCACCTGCCTGCTTTTGGCCCATACCCTTCTAAATATTTCCTATCCATGTACCTTCCCAAATGTCTTTTAAATGTTGTTATAATACCTGCCTCAATTATTCCCTCTGGAAGCTTGTTCCATACTCCCACCACCCTCCCCGTGAAAAGGTTGCCCCTCAGGTTCCTATTAAATCTCTCCTCTCTCACCCTAAACCTATGGTTTCTACCCTTGTTCTTGTTTCTCCGATTCTAGGTAAAAGACTGGGTTGTAAGATCATAAGACACACAGTACGAGCAAGATAATTAGGGGATTGGACACATTAGAGGCAGGAAACATGTTCCCAATGTTGGGGGAGTCCAGAACAAGGGGCCACAGTTTAAGAATAAGGGGTAGGCCATTTAGAACGGAGATGAGGAAGAACTTTTTCAGTCAGAGAGTGGTGAAGGTGTGGAATTCTCTGC
Source organism: Rhinoraja longicauda (assembly GCF_053455715.1). Taxonomy (NCBI): domain Eukaryota; kingdom Metazoa; phylum Chordata; class Chondrichthyes; order Rajiformes; family Arhynchobatidae; genus Rhinoraja; species Rhinoraja longicauda. The sequence goes on along the minus strand of NC_135962.1, from coordinate 58,021,621 downwards.
CTCAGAAGGCAGTGGAGGCCAGTTCGTTGGATGCTTTCAAGAGAGAGCTGGATAGAGCTCTTAAGGATAGCGGAGTGAGGGGGTATGGGGAGAAGGCAGGAACGGGGTACTGATTGAGAGTGATCAGCCATGATCGCATTGAATGGCGGTGCTGGCTCGAGGGGCTGAATGGCCTCCTCCTGCACCTATTGTCTATTGTCTATTGCCTATTGATTACGCCATTCGTCCCATGGAGTCTACTTCACTATAGAGGCGGCACGGTGGTGCAGCGGTAGGGTTGCTGCCTCACAGCGCCAGAGACCCAGTTTCAATCCTGACCACGGGTGCTGTCTGTATGGAATTTGCACGTTCTCCCCGTGACCTTGTGGGTTCTCTCCGGGTGCTCCGGTTTCCTCCTACCATCCAAAGACGTGAGGATTTGAAGAGTTAATTGGCTTCTGTAGATTGTTCCTAGTGCGTGTAGGATAGAGCTAGCGTGAACAGGTCGGCAGGGACTCGGGGGGGCCGAAGGGCCTGTTTCAACACTGTATCTCTGAATTAAACTAAACAAAGGGATCACCAGCAGGGTCTTCAGAAAATGCTGGAGTAACTCAGCGGGTCAGGCAGCATCTCAGGAGAGAAGGAATGGGTGACGCCCAGTGATTTATTTCCTCCCCCCCCACCCTCTCTCTCATTAGCCTGTACCAATCTCTCTCCTCCAACGTTTCCTGCACCAATCCCTCTCTCCCCCCAACCTCCCCCACCCTTTAACTTCCAGTCTTACCCCTGTGTCTTCTGGTGCCAGTCGTTATGTATCAAGTTGGAGGTGTGGATCACAACTCGGAAACCTTCTTGGTACAAAAGCAACATCATTTTCCTGCCGGGGGGGAGAGAGAACATGCTCAATGCATCAAAATAATTGGACAGGGAGGCAGGGGGGGCAGGGAGCAAAGATACTAGAGGAGCAAGATAGACCACTCGACCCTAAAAACCGTAATATGTCACGGCGCCATTTTAGTAGGCAGAAACGTGCAGAAACATTTTAAAACAAAAATAACAAATATCTGTGAATTGATAGATGAGATATATTCTGCATTTTTATGGTATTATCACGCATACTGTTCTCCCAAAACACTGATTACACTGCGAGAGGCATAACGAACGGCGGGTTTTGCTTACTAAAATGGCGGACGTTACGCTCCTTTGCGTACTACACTTCAGTATGGGCGATTTCAACGGAGTGGACCATCTTGTTCCTCTAGTATCTTTGGCAGAGAGGCAGAGAGGCAGAGAGGCAGTGAGGCAGGGAGGCAGAGAGGCAGGGAGGCAGAGGGGCAGTGAGGCAGAGAGGCAGGGAGGCAGAGGGTCAGAGAGGCAGAGGGGCAGAGGGTCAGAGAGGCAGAGGATCAGAGAGGCAGCGAGGCAGTGAGGCAGAGGGTCAGAGAGGCAGAGGGGCAGAGGGGCAGAGGGGCAGAGAGGCAGAGGGGCAGTGGGGCAGAGAGGCAGAGGGGCAGAGGGGCAGAGAGGCAGAGGGGCAGAGGGTCAGAGGGTCAGAGAGGCAGAGGGTCAGAGAGGCAGAGGGGCAGAGGGGCAGAGAGGCAGAGGGGCAGTGAGGCAGAGGGGCAGAGGGGCAGAGGGGCAGTGAGGCAGAGGGGCAGAGGGGCAGTGAGGCAGAGGGGCAGAGGGGCAGAGGGGCAGAGGGGCAGAGGGGCAGAGGGGCAGTGAGGCAGAGGGGCAGAGGGGCAGAGGGGCAGAGAGGCAGAGGGGCAGAGGGGCAGAGAGGCAGAGGGGCAGAGGGGCAGAGAGGCAGAGGGGCAGAGAGGCAGAGGGGCAGAGAGGCAGAGAGGCAGAGGGTCAGAGAGGCAGAGGGTCAGAGGGGCAGAGAGGCAGAGGGGCAGAGAGGCAGAGAGGCAGAGAGGCAGAGGGTCAGAGAGGCAGAGGGGCAGAGAGGCAGAGGGGCAGAGGGGCAGAGGGGCAGAGGGGCAGAGGGGCAGAGGGGCAGAGGGGCAGAGAGACAGACTTGTCATGTGTAACAATAAAGTATTCAATCATTCATTCATTCATCATTGGTCAGCTGTGAAGTTGAATGATAGGGAAAGCTTGAAGGGCTGAATGGCCTGAGGGGACTTGGTCTGTGCTTTGGGTAGATCCAGGGCCAGAGAGGATCGCCATGGCAACTCATGTAGTGTTCCGTACTTAAAAGCGTTCTACTTACGTGTGATGTGTTCCATAGGCGATTTCCAACTTCGCCTGAAAACATTTAAAAAAGTCTCCTTTATAAGGTCATGTGATAAGTGATAGGAGTAGAATTAGGCCATTCGGCCCATCAAGTCTACTCCGCCATTCAATCTCCCCCTCCTATCCCCATTCTCCTGCCTTCTCCCCATAACCTCTGACACCCGCACTAATCAAGAATCTATCTACCTCTGCCTTTTCAAAATATCCACTGACTTGGCCTCCACAGCCTTTTGTGGCAAAGAATTCCACAGATTCACCACCCTCTGACTAAAGAAATTTCTCCTCATCTCCTACCTAAAACAACATCCTTTAATTCTGTGGCTTTGACCTCTAGTCCTAGATTCTCCCACTAGTGGAAACATCCTCTCCACATCCACTCTATCCAAGCCTTTCACTATTCTGTATGTTTCAATGAGGTCCCCCCTCATTCTTCTAAACTCAGCACAGGCCCAGTGCCGACAAACGCTGATCATATGTTAACCCACTCATTCCTGGGATCATTCTTGTAAAACCTCCTCTGGACCCTCTCCAGAGCCAGCACGTCCTTCCTCAGATACGGTGCCCAAAATTGCTCACAATATTCCAAATGCAGCCCTGACCAGCGCCTTATTGAGCCTCAGCATTACATTCCTGTTTTTGTACACAAGCCCCCTTGAAACAAATGCTAGCATTGAGTTTGCTTACTTTACACACAATCTATTAAGTTCTGAATTTTGACAAAAGTGCAACATAGAATCTCCTATATTTAGTCTAGTTTTTAATTATTGCCATGTGCACCGAGGTACAAAACTATTTGTTGCGTGCTATCTAGCCCCGAAAAGACCACATGATTAAATCTCAGATTATATCGCATCTTACATCCACAGTGCCACAGAAGGAGGCCATTTGGCCCATCAAGTCCGTGCTGGCTCCCAGCAGCACAGTCCCATCCCCCCTCTCTTTATTACCCCTGACCCATATTCTCCACCCCCCACCTTCACCCCACATCCCTTCAATTAATTTCCCCACCAACCTGCACATTAGGATCAATGTACATTAACATCGCAGGTTTCTTTTAACCAACAATAATTGATCAATTATTTACAAGAATAATATGTACAACACAAACCCACCACCATAGCACAAAGTAAAACAAATATTCTTAAATATCAAATATACTGAAAATTAAACAACTACTAGACCAAGTGGACCCGTTGGGCCCAAACCTCTCCTGCATTGGTGCAGCACCCTGTCCTCCCCCCTCCCCTGTCTCCTCAACCACCCCCTCCCCTCTCCCTTCTCCCCTTCCCTCCCTTCTCCCCCTTCCCTCCCTTCTCCCCCTTCCCTCCCTCCTCCCCTCCCCCTCCCTTTTAAACTTTAAAATGTGAATAACTTTAAAAATATAACACCGATTTCAATAAAAATACTTGCATTATCACTAAAGTGACAATGGTGAGTAAGGTGGGCCTAAAATTGTCGCGCTATCGTGCACCGTTTTGGCTGCAATTCAGTCACAAACAAGATAACAAACGAAAGTTTTAGTATATAGATATTACAATGTGTTGGAAAGAATTGCAGATGCTGGTTTAAAATCAAAGGTAGACACAAAATGCTGGAGTAACTCAGTGTCACGGGAGAGAAGGAAGTGGTGATGTTTCGGGTCGAGACCCTTCTTCAGACGCAAGAAGGGTCTCGACCCGAAACGTCACCCATTCCTTCCCTCCCGAGACGCTGCCTGACCCGCTGAGTTACTCCAGCATTGTGTGTCTAACTATATTACACTCCTTGTCCAGGATGCACTCCACCCCCCTTGGTACCCAGCGGTCCCAGAAATCTCCCAGGGTGCCCGTGGACAGCGCGGATTCTCTCTCTAACCCCACCCGGGCGCGGAAAAGGGACAGGCAGCCGGCTTGGGCAGACCCCACTGCCACCTGGCGCCATGACTCGTGGACGGCCAGCTTGGCCAGGCCAAATGTCGGCGGTTATGGTGAGACTTGATATAAGTGTATAAAATTATGAGAGGCATAGATTACAGGGTAGATAGAATCTTTTTTTCCCCAAGAGTGATTTCCTCCCACACTCCAAAGATATACAAGCTTGTAGGTTAATTGTCTTGGTATAAATGTAAATGTTCCTTCGTGTGTGTGTGTGTAGGGCAGTGTTGATGTTCAGGGATCGCAGGTCAGTGCGGACTTGGTGGGCCGAAAGGCCTGTTTCCGCACTGTACCTTTAAACTAAACTAAACTAGAGGGTGAGGGTGAGAGAAGATGTGCAGGGAAAGGCCAGTTAACTGAACCATCCTACCAGCAACTAGAGAGCAGTCAGTCCTGAGCTAGTATCCACCTCATTGGAGACCCTCGGACTATTTTTGATCGGACTTTAACTAGCACTAAATGTTATTCACGGTATTCCCTTTTTCATGCATCTGTGGACGGCTCGATTGTAATCATGTATTATCTTTCCGCTGACTGGTTAGCACGCAACAAAAGCTTTTCACTGTACCTCGGTACACGTGACAATAAACTAAACTCAAACTCACCCATTGCCACTCAAGCAGGCAAGGCCGCCCTCTGGTGGACATGTCCAGAGTTACGAGAAGGGTTCCGACCCGAAACATCGCCTATCCATGTCCTGACCCGCTGAGTTACTCCGGCACTTTGCATCTTTTAATAACAAAAACTAGCATTTGCAGTTCCTCGTTTCTACGGGCAAAGGTTACTGCTTGGTGGATCGTAGAAGAGGGGTACATAACAGGGGGCTGCACGGTGGCGCAGCGGTAGAGTTGCTGCCTGATAGCGCCAGGGTTCGATCCTGACTACGGGCGCTGTCTGCATGGAGTTAGTATGTTCTCCCCCTGACCTGCATGGGTTCTCTCCGAGATCCCCGGTTTCCCCCCACACTCCAAAGACGTACAGGTTTGTAGGTTGAGAATTGGCTTGGCATAAATGTAAACATTGTCCCCGGTGTTTGTAGGGTAGTGTTAATGTGCGGGGATCGCTGGTCTTTGTGGTCTTGGTGGACCGAAGGACCTGTTTCTGCGCTGTAACTCTAACTAAAAAACTAAAAACTGATGGGGAGGGGGGGAACTGGTCTTGTCAATTAAATGCTGCACACAATGAAATATGTACAGCATGAAATAAATTGTTTTATCATGTGTACAACAATAAAATATGCATCTGGTCTTTCCAGATAAAGTCCAGGAGACTTTATGTCATCACTTGTATTGATGGATTGGTGAAGAAATGCTGGTTTGTGTAAAGATACACAACAAGGCCAATATTGATGGAATGTCAGCCTGAATCTCAAGGGAGTAAAACTCAAACTTGCGGAAGGAAAAATGTTGTTGAACAGGGGCTTTGGTTAGACTTTAGACTTCGGGGATAATATCGTGGAAACAGGCCCTTCGGCCCACTGAGTCCGCCTTGACCAGCGATTCCTACACACGAATGTCAATTTGCAATTTTTACCGAAGCCAATTGTCCTACAAACCCTGTACGTCTATTGAACGTGGGAGGAAACCGGAGCACCCGGAGACAACCCACGCAGGTCAAGGGGAGAACGTACAAACTCCATACAGACAGCACCCGTAGTCAGGATGGAACCCGGGTCTCTGGTGCTGTGAGGCAGCAACTCTATCACTGCGCCACCGTGCCGCCCCGAATTGTACTCTAGTTTTCTCCTACATTCCAAAGACGCGCAGGTTTGTAGTTGAAATGGCTTCTGTAAAATTGTTCTGTGTGTAGGATAGTGCTAGAGTACAGAGTGATCATGGTTAGTGCAAACCCAGTGGGCCGAAGGGCCTGCTTCCACATTGTATCTCTAAAGCTAAAAACTAAAAGATGGATAGGTGATATTTTGGTTCGGGGCCCTTCGCCAGACTGGGCATAGATTAAATTTCTGCTTGTCAACTTCCAAAGTAACTTTTAAATTGTTCTGTACATCCCTTTTGAAATTGTATTATCACCAACTTGGCCCGTATAATGCACATTCCCTAATACATCGCTCGTGTTGTATCCAATATGTGTCCATACAAGCATAGAAATATAGAAAGTAGGTGCAGGAGTAGGCCATTCGGTACTTCGAGCCTGCACCGCCATTCAATATGATAATGGCTGATCATCCAGAATCAGTACCCTGTTCCTACTTTTCCCCCCATATCCCTTGTTTCCGTTTGCCCTAAGAGCTCTATCTAACTCTCTCGTTGTAACAGGACTAGCTGTTAGTTACGTAGTTTAGTTTATTGTCATGTGTACTAAGGTACAGTGAAAAGCTTTTGTTGCGTGCTAACCAGTCAGTGGAAAGACAATACACGATTGCAATCGAGCCATTGACAGGGTATAGAAAGATAGCCCTATTAGTGCGGCACGGTGGCGCAGCGGTAGAGTTGCTGCCTTACAGTGAATGCAGCGCCGGAGACCTGGGTTCAATCCCGACTACGGGTGCTGTCTGTACGGAGTTTGTACGTTCTCCCCGTGACCTGCGTGGGTTTTCTCTGAGATCTCCGGTTTCCTCCCACACTCCAAAGACGTGCAGGTTTGTAGGTTAATTGGCTTGGTAAATGTAAAAATTGTCCCTAGTGGGTGTAGGATAGTGTTAGTGTGCGGGGATCGCTGGTCGGCGCGGACACGGTGGGCCGAAAGGGCTTGTTTCTGCGCTGTATCTCTGAACTAAACTAAACTAAACATGATAAGGGGAGAACGTTTGGTCTGCTGTTTGCTTACCTGACACAGGTGGACGTTGGGATAAGGGTGCGCTTGCTCGTGGAGATGGGCTTTGGCCAGGCGTTGCTCGCCGTGGACAATCAGCAATGGCTTGGTCCTGAAATGGAGATGGTTTGGAGAGTGGAGGTGAGGGAATGCTCTTAATTGAAGCGGGGAGTGGCGCAGCGGGCAGAGCTGCCGCCTCACAGCACCGGAGACCCGGGTTCGATCCTGACCTCGGCTGCTGTCTGCGTGGAGTTTGCACTTTCTCCCTGTGACTGAGTTGGGTTTCCAACCAGGACCTCCAGAGGCGCCGCCTGACCCGTTGAGTTCCTCCAGCACTTTTGCTGCTCCCGAGAGCTCCATTTCCTCTTACATCCCAAACACGCGAGAGGTTGCAGGTCAACTGGGCTCGGTAAATTGCCACAGAGTGCTGGAGTAACTCAGCGGGTCAGGCAGCATCTCCGGAGAACATGGATGGATAGGTGATGCTTCAGTTCTGAAGAAAGGTCCCGACCGGAAACATCACCTATCCATGTTCTCCAGATACGCTGCAAGACCCAGCTGAGTTAATCCGGCACTTTTGGTGGCGCGGCGGTAGAGTTGCTGCCTTACAGCAAATGCAGCGCCGGAGACCCGGGTTCGATCCCAACCACGAGTGCTGTCTGTACGGAGTTTGTACGTTCTCCCCGTGACCTGCATGGGGTTTCTCCGATATCTTCGGTTTCCTCCCACACTCCAAAGACGCGCAGGTTTGTAGGTTAATTGGCTTGGGAAATGTAAACGTTGTCCCTTAGTGTGTGTAGGATAGTGTTAATGTGTGGGGATCGCTGGTCAGCGCAGACCAGGTGGGCCGAAGGGCCAGTTTCCGCGCTTTATCTCGAAACTAAACTTTATAAACCTGCATCAGCATTTCCTTGATCTACATCTGTGAGTTGCCCCCAGCTTGCGCGTGAGGGGAGTTGACGGGAATGTGGGAGAATAGATTTGGTGTAGGTGGGTGGTTGAGGGTCAGCACGGACTCGGTGGGCTGAAGGGCCTGTTTCCATGCTGCATCTGTAAACTACACCAGCCGCTTGCTGAAGACCTCACTCACCTGAATTCTTCTGGGTACTGCTCCATGAGCCAAGGGATATCAATGCAGTAATTGAACTGAAAGATTAAAACAAAAATCAAAAAGGTATAAACGTCCTACAGATATCTAATAAAATGTAAGGTTTGTCATTGGTGTACATGGAGGTACACCACCCACCCTCTGTGTGAAAAGAATGCCCGGCACATCTCTTTTAAACTTTGCCCCTCTCAACTGAAAGCTATGGCCTCAAGGGTCATAGAGTGATACAGTGTGGAAACAGGCCCTTCGGCCCAACTTGCCCAACATGTCCCAGCTACACTCGTCCCACCTGCCTGCGTTTGGCCTGTATCCCTCCAAGCCTGTCCTCTCCATGTGCCTGTCTAAATGTTTCCTAAACATTGGGATAGTCCCAGCCTCAACAACCTCCTCTGGCAGCTTGTTCCATTCACCCACCACCCTTTGGGTGAAAAAGTTACTCAAGATTCCTATTAGATCTTTTCCCCAGAGACCCGGGTTCGATCTTGTCTACGGGCGCTGTACTGTACGGAGTTTGTATGTTCTCCCCGGGACCTGCGTGGGTTTTCTCTGGGAGCTCTGGTTTCCCCCCACACTCCAAAGACGTGCGGGTTTCTAGGTTAATTGGCTTCGGTAAAATTGGAAATTGTCGCTAGCGTGTATAGGATAGTGTTGATGTGTGGGGATCGCTGGCTGGCGTGGACTCGGTGGGCCGTAGGGCCTGTTTCCGCACTGTATCTCTAAAACTAAAAACTAAATGGATAGCCCCACTCAACCTCCTCTTCACCTTCAGTGTTCTGTGTAGAACAACCCCAGCCGCTTTCCCACTGATCCCACCTCAGTGTAATGGAACGGGGAGTTTTCTCACCTGAGCAGAAGCAGTTATTGTCCCAAAGAGTGGTGATAAAATATCTGAAAGAGTTTTAGAAAACAAAAATCATGTCACCCTGTTGCAACAATGTAGAAACAAGGAACTGCAAACGCTGATTTACAATAAAAAAAAGACTGGAATAACATAGAAAATAGGTGCAGGAGGAGGCCATTTGGCCCTTCGAGCCAGCACCGCCATTCATTGTGATCATGGCTGATCATCCACAATCAGTAACCCGTACCTGCCTTCTCCCCATATCCTTTGATTCCACTAGTTCCTAGAGCTCTATCTAACTCTCTTTTAAATTCATCCAGCGAATTGGCCTCCGCCGCCCTCGGTGGCGGAGAATTCCACAAATTCACAACTCTCTGGGTGAAAAAGTTTTTTCTCACCTCAGTTTTAAATGGCTTCCCCTTTATTCTTAGACTGTGTGACCCCTGGTTTTGGACTCCCCCCTGTTTACTTTAGACTTTAGAGATACAGCACGGAAGCAACCCATTCGGCTCACCGAGTCCGCGCCGACCAGCGAACCCCCACACACTACCACTAATCTCACACACTAAGGTCAATTTACAATAACCAGAAGCCAATTAACCTACAAATCTGAAGATAAACATAAAATGCTGGAGTAACTCAGCGGGTCAGGCAGCACCTCTGGAGAGACGGAATGGGTAGGAAAAAAACTGCAGATGCTGTTTTAAATCGAAGGTAGGCACAAAATGCTGGAGTAACTCAGCGGGTCAGGCAGCATCTCGGGAGAGAAGGAATGGGTGACGTTTCGGGTCGAGACCCTTCTTCAGAAGGAATGGGTGACGTTTCGGGTCGAGACCCCTTTGCTACACAACCTACAAACTTGTACGTCTTTGGAGTGTGGGAGGATATCGGGGAACCCGGAGAAAACCCAAATGGTCACATGGAGACATTTTTTTCATTCCGCACAGACAGCACCCATCGAATGAACAGTCCTGACCCACAAACTACCTCATTGGAGACCTTTGAAGTATCTTTAATCGGACTTTATCTTGCACTAAATGTTGTACCCTTTAACCTGTATCTGTACACTGTGGACGGCTTGATTGCAATCGTGCCTAGGCTTTCCGCTGACTGGATAGCACGCAATAAAAAGTCTTATCACGCAACAAAAAGTTGCATCAAAACACTTGGTGCATGTGAGGGGAAGGACAAAGCCTGGCAGGTAATAGGTTGAAGACAGACACAAAATGTTGGAGTAACTCAGCGGGACAGGCAGCATCTCCGGATAGAAGGAATGGGTGACGTTTCGGGTCGAGACCCTTCTTCAGACTGAGGGTCAGGGGATTGGGAAACTGGTGATATGGAAGGGTAAGGTGTGGGAATGACGGATTAAAGCAGACAATGATCTGGGTGTCAGGGGTTCTGGGGAGAAGGCAGGAGAATGAGAATATGAGGGAGAGATAGATCAGCCACGATTGAATGGCAGAGTAGACTTGATGGGCCGAAGGGCCTAATTCTGCTCCTATTACTTATGACCTTGTGATGATCGAGGAAACGTAGAATGGTTCATTGTTGCTGAGGGCAAGCTGACAATGACGCACACAAACAGTAAAATTAACCAGGGGGGGAGATTGAAACTCTTCGGAGAACTAGGGTGGGGAAGGGACGGAGAGAGAGAGGGGATGCAAGGGGGGGTTACTTAAAGATAGAGAATTCAATATTCATGCCACTGGGTTGTAAGCTGCCCAAGGGAAATATGAGGTTGATACTTGTCGAGTGCATGTTGAGTCTTGCAGCATCTCTGGGCGATGTTTTGGGTCGGGTCCCTTCACCATAGGGCGTTGGGGCAGGACAAAGCTTGGCCAGTGATAGGTGGATACGTGTGATGGGGGGGGGAGGGGGGGATTTTGGCAGAAGGGTAAGATGGATGGACAAAAGCGAAAGGTGGCAAAGTGGTGTCGATAAGTGGGCAGGGTCTCATAAGTCATAAGCGACAGGAGCAGAATTAGGCCATTCGGCCCATCAAGTCGACTCTGCCATTCAATCACGGCTGATCTATCTCTCCCTCCTAACCCCATTCTCCTGCCTTCTCTCCATAACCCCTGACACCCGTTCTAATCAACAATCTATCTATCTCTGCCTTAAAAATATCCATTGACTTGGTCTCCACAGCCTTCTGTGGCAATGAAATCCACAGATTCACCACCCTCTGACTAAAGGCATTTGCTTCTCGTCTCCTTCCTAAAGGAATGTCCTTTAATTCTGAGGCTATGACCTCTGGTCCTAGACTCTCCCACTAGTGGAAACATCCTCTCCACATCCACTCTATCCAAGCCTTTCACTATTCGGTACATTTCAATGAGGTCCCCCCCTCATTCTTCTGAACTCCAGCGAGTACAGGCCCAGTGCCGACAAACGCTCATCATATGTTAACCCACTCATTCCTGGGATCGTTCTTGTAAACCTCCTCTGGACCCTCTCCAGGGCCAGCACATCCTTCCTCAGTTATGGTGCCCAAAACTGCTCACAATACTCCAAATGCGTCCTTATAGAGCCTCAGCACTACATCCCTGTTTTTGTATGCAAGCCCTCTTGAAATGAATGCTGGCATTGCGTTTGCCTTCTTTCTTACCGGTTCAACTTGCACTTTAACTTTTTGGGAATCCTGCACCAGCACTCCCAGGTCAACTTTGCACCTCCGGTTTCTGGGTTCTCTCGCATTTAGTCTTACCTTTAATGTCAAGGGCGCAGGTGTTGTTCTTGGCAGAGATGCCGGAGACTTTGGTCAGGTAGAAGCTGAAACTCTGAGCTTTCCCCAGGAGGTCCCATTTATCCACCGTCCCTCCGACCGCCCCCGTTCCAGAGTTCCGCGCCACCTCCGAGGAGAGACGTCGATCCCATTCTTCCAAGTGTTGTCTCTTCGGCGTTGGGCCAGAGCTCTCTTCCTTCACTCCCACTCCCCCCACCCTCGCCCTCTCCTCCTTCACCTTCTCCTCCCTTACCCACCCCTCCTCCTTGACCCCCACCCTCCCCTCCACCTTGACCCACCCGCCTCCCCCTTTGGCCTCGGGTTCCTCGTCGCTACTGGACACCCCCCAGCCCAGCTCGGAGGGGGGTGCTGGGCGTTTGGCCTGGGGAGGGGAGGGCCGTTGGGTTTTGACGTGGTCCCTGGTCAATGCCCGGGCAAGGGGCTGGGCGGAGGGCAAAGGTCGCTCCGCCGTTTCGGCCATCGCCTTTGACCGGCCAGCGGCGGTCGTCGAGTCGAACTCTTCGTCGTCGATGATGGTTTCGTCGGAGTCGGACACTCCATCCAGCCGGTCCAGCCGCATCGATGGGGCCGGAACTCCTGGGAATGGCTCTGTATCCTCCTCATCACTGCTGGACAATGTCCACTTGCCGTGCTGGCTCTCCATTCTGCCAACACCTCTCCGCATGGCCTTGCAAGGGAAGAAAGAGCCGGCATTTAGATAGCACCCTCTCCCATCCTAAGGCACCCCAACCTTCCTGGACAATATTCTTAGAAAGTATGTCAGGGGTTGTGGGGAGTAGGCAGGCGAATGGGATTGAGTTGGAAAGATAGATCAGCCATGATTGAATGGCGGAGCACTCGATGGGCTGAATGGCCCAATTCTGGGGCATATTTAAACGTAGAAACAGAAAATAAGTGCAGGAGGCCATTTGGCCCTTTGAGCCAGCACCGCCATTCATTGCGAGCATGGCTGATCATCCTCAAGCAGTAACCAGTGCATGCCTTCTCCCCATATCCCTTGATTCCGCTAGCCCCTAGAGCTCTATCTAACTCCCTTTTAAATTCATCCAGTAAATTGGCCTCCATTGCCCTCTGTGGCAGAGAATTCCACAAACGCACGAAACTCTGGGTGAAAAAGTTTTTTCTCATCTCAGTTTTAAATGGCCTCCCCTTTATTCTTAGACTGTGTGGCCCCTGGTTCTGGACTCCCCCAACATTGGGAATTTTTTTGCAGGATATGTACGGGGGCAAGGTTTAAAAACCATTGAATGGCGGTGCTGGCTCAAAGGGCCGAATGGCCTCCTCCTGCACCTATTGTCTATTGTCTATAAAATGCCCGAGTAACTCAGTGGGACTGGTGGCATCTCTGGAGAGAAGGAATGGGTGACGTTTCGTTTCGAGGCCCTTCTTCAGATGTAGAACTACAGGGAAATTAGAGATTTAGGACAAATAGAAACATAGAAAACAGGTGCAGGAGGAGGCCATTCGGCCCTTCGAGCCAGCACCCCCATTCAATATGCTCATGGCTGATCATCTAGAATCAGTACCCAGTTCCTGTTTTCTCCCCATATCCATTGATTACGTTAAACCTAAGTGCTATATCTAACTCTCTCTTCAATACATCCAGTGAATTGGCCTCCACTGCCATCTGTGGCAGAGAATTCCACCGACACGGATGGAAATGAATGGAAGATATGCAAAAAGCAAAGATGATCAAGGAAAGATTGAGCCCACAATGGTCCATTGCTGGCTGTGGGATGGTGTGTGGGATAATATAAAATATCGTTTCCTTACCACTAGAGTCCACTTCTCCCAGCACCTTGTACAGTTCTGATCTACAAGTGAATAGAAAAGGTGTCAGGATGCCAGATAGAGTAGCCACCCACAGAGTACAGGTACAGCGTGGAAAAGGCCACTCAACCCATCGCATCCATGCCTGCCCCCTCGGTAACCTGTAACCTTGTGACCAGGCCAATAGTCGGACTACTGTAGCGTCAGATGTATGGAGTCTGGTTTGGACAAGTTACACAGAGGAAGACAGTGAGAGATTGAATCGAGAGGTGGAAAGTCAGGCTCGGTTGGAAGGGCTACGTTTCTCCTCTGTCAAAGAGTCGACAGACAGGAGGATGGCCAAGCTTGGCAAATGATTTAAACAAGATATTTTTGTTGTTAAATTCAAAAACCTCCTTGCAATGGTCGAGGAGGCTGGGGGACAATGCAATAGTTGAGGTTTAGGGGGAATAGTGCAGTGTTTGAGGTGGTTTAGGGGGAGCAATGCAGTGGAGGAGGTTTAGGGGGGAACAATGCAGTGGTTGAGGAGGTTTGGGGGGAACAATACAGTGGAGGAGGAGGTTTAGGGGGGAACAATGCAGTGGTTGAGGAGGTTTAGGGGAACAATGTAGTGGTTGAGGAGGTTTAGGGGGAACAATGCAGTGGTTGAGGAGGTTTGGGGGGAACAATACAGTGGAGGAGGAGGTTTAGGGGGGAACAATGCAGTGGTTGAGGAGGTTTAGGGGAACAATGTAGTGGTTGAGGAGGTTTAGGGGGAACAATGCAGTGGTTGAGGAGGTTTAGGGGGAACAATGCAGTGGTTGGGATGGTTTAGGGGGAACAGTGCAGTGGAGGTTTAGGGGGAGCAATGCAGTGGTTGGGATGGTTTAGGGGGAACAGTGCAGTGGAGGTTTAGGGGAGCAATGCAGTGGTTGGGATGGTTTAGGGGGAACAATGTAGTGGTTGGGATGGTTTAGGGGGAACAGTGCAGTGGAGGTTTAGGGGGGGTAAACAATGCAGTGGAGGAGGAGGCTGGGGGGTAAACAATGCAGTGGACGAGGAGGTTTAGGGGGAACAATGCAGTGGTTGAGGAGGTGTAGGGGAACAATGCAGTGGTCGAGGAGGTTTAGGGGGAACAATGCAATGTTTGAGGTGGTTTAGGGGAGCAATGCAGTGGTTGAGGAGGTTTAGGGGAACAATGCAGTGGTTGATGAGGTTTAGGGGGAGCAATGCAGTGGAGGAAGTTTAGTGGGAGCGATGCAGTGGAGGAGGTTAAGGGGGAACAATGCAGTGGTTGAGGAGGTTTAGGGGGAACAGAGCAGTGGAGGTTTAGGGGGGAAACAATGCAGTGGAGCAGGAGGTTTAGGGGAACAATGCAGTGGTTGAGGAGGTTTAGGGGGGTAAACAATGCAGTGGTTGAGGAGGTTTAGGGGGGAACAATGCAGTGGTTGAGGAGGTTTAGGGGGAACAGTGCAGTGGAGGTTTAGGGGGGGAAACAATGCAGTGGAGCAGGAGGTTTAGGGGAACAATGCAGTGGTTGAGGAGGTTTAGGGGGAACAATGCAGTGGTTGAGGAGGTTTAGGGGGAACAATGCAGTGGTTGAGGAGGTTTAGGGGGGAACAATGCAGTGGTTGAGGTTTGGGGGGAACAATGCAATGTTTGAGGTGGTTTAGGGGGAGCAATGCAGTGGTTGAGGAGGTTTAGGGGAACAATGCATTGGTTGAGGAGGTTTAGGGAGGGATTGCAGAGGTGCAAGGTGGGGGGGGGGGGGGGGGGTTAGGAGCGAATCCTCTCTCTCTCTCTCTCTCTCTCTCTCCCAACGCGGAACCACTCAGCACCGACCTACACGCCCCGCTGGCCCCGCATGCTCCCGTGCACTGGGGAGGGTGATCAATGCAGCCTTTGGCAGAGGGTGCAATGGGCCTGAGGTTGACTGTACACGGGGCGGCTGCAATGAAGCTGCAACCCGTGTAAAAGAGTTTGCAGCCCGGAGCCTCTGCCCTCCCACAGACCCCGCTGGGTCCTAGCGCCCACCTTCCTCTGACAATCAATCCTCACCCGCTGAGGGCCTCCAGCACTTTATGTTTTGCAGCCAGCATCTGCGGTTTCTGGTGTCTCCACGCCCTTTACGAACGACACTTCCCTTTAATGTGCACATGATGTATTTGTGTATAAAAAAAAGTTCAGTGTATATGAACACTGTTCAGTTTGAAAAGAACAGTTTCTACCATCAGGCCATCAGGCTTCTGAACTCATAAACACATTTCAAATCATATATGTTGATTATTTTTAATATTGTCTTTTTACCTATTTTTAATATTGTCTTTTTACCTATTTTTAATATTGTCATTTTACCTATTTTTAATATTGTCTTTTTACCTATTTTTAATATTGTCTTTTTACCTATTTTTAATATTGTCTTTTTACCTTACTAATAATGTCATTTTTAAAATCTTATTTACCCTTGGAATATTACTGCTGAGGTGACCCGTTGTCTTGTCAAATACATTTCATTGTACTGTTGACCCTGTGCCAACCTACACATGACAAATACAATTTATTATATTATTATTATTATTATTATTATGTGTGTATAGAGAGATATATATATATATATTTATATACTTCTATACACACATTCTGAACTTTTTTTCACAATTACATTGTTTACAGAATCCTATGTTTACATATTCGGCTGTGCTGCTGCAAGTAAGGGTTTCATTGTTATAAGGTCATAAGTGATAGGAGTATAATTAGGCCATTCGGCCCATCAAGTCTACTCCGCCATTCAATCATGGCTGATCTGTCTGTCCCTCCTAACCCCATTCTGCTGCCTTCTCCCCGTAACCCCTTGACACCCGCACTAATCGAGCATCTATCTATCTCTGCCTTAAATATACCCACTGACTTGGCCTCCACAGCCTTCTGTGGCAAATAATCCCACAGATTCACCACCCTCTGACTGAAGAAATTCCTTTAGTGCAGTGAAAAACTTTTGTTGCGTGTTGACCGGTCAAGAGAAAGACAATTTAATCTCTCATATCTGTTTCATTTGTCATTGTTACATTATTGCATATTTACGAGATGAGGAAAAACTTTTTCCACCCAGAGAGTTGTGAATCTGTGGGATTCTCTGCCACAGAAGGCAGTGGAGGCGTCCCCTTTAAGAGGGACACGTCCCCTTTAAGGGTTTTTAGCCAACCGCCGGCGTGGATGAACGGCGGTGGGAGGCGGCGCGGGGCCAATGAGCGGCGGCGACAGGGTTGCGCGGGGGTTCAAACTGTTGGCAAGAGGGAGGGAGGGAGAGAGAGAGAGAGAGAGAGAGAGAGAGAGAGAGAGAGAAAAGAGAGGGAGGGAGAGAGAGAGAGAGAGAGAAGGTGAGAAAGAGAAAAGAGAGGGAGGGAGAGAGAGAGGAGGAGAGAGAGAAAAGAGAGAGGGTGAGAGAGGGAGGAGAGGAAGAGAGGGGGGAGAGGGAGAGAGAGAGAGGGAGAGGGGGGAGAGAGGGGGAGAGAGGGAGAGGGGGGAGAGTGAGAGGGGGAGAGAGGGAGAGGGGGAGAGAGGGAGAGGGGGAGAGAGGGAGAGGGGGGAGAGGGGGGAGAGAGGGAGGAGAGGAAGAGAGGGGGGAGAGAGAGGGGGAGAGAGGGAGAGGGGGGGGAGTGAGAGGGGGAGAGAGGGAGAGGGGGGAGAGAGAGGGGGAGAGAGAGAGAGAGAAAAGGGAGGGGAGAGAGCGAGGGCGGAGGAAGGGAGAGAGGGGAGGAGGGAGGGAGAGGGAAGGAGAGGGAGGGAGGAAAAGAGGGGGAGAGGAAGGGAGGAGGAGAGGGGGAGAGGGGGAGGGAAAGAGGAAGAGAGAGGCTGAGATCAGTGACTGCAGCAGCGGATACGCTGTGTGGCAGGTGGATACACTGTGTGGCAGGTGGATACACTGTGTGGCAGGTGGATACACTGTGTGGCAGGCAGATACACTGTGTGTCGGGCCAATACGCAGTGTGGCAGGCAGATACACTGTGTGTCGGGCGGATACAGTGTGTGGCAGGCAGATACACTGTGTGTCGGGTGGATACAGTGTGTGGCAGGCGGATACACTGTGTGTCGGACGAATACAGTGTGTGGCAGGCAGATACACTGTGTGTCGGGCCAATACGCAGTGTGGCAGGCAGATACACTGTGTGTCGGGCGGATACACTGTGTCGGGCGGATACAGTGTGTGGCAGGCAGTTACACTGTGCAGCGAGCGGATACATTGTTCCCCTGGGTTGGATACAGTCTCCACGTTCCACCCATGTATCCACAGCCCCGGCGAGTCACCGACACGGAGAAGAGCCGCTGTGCAGCGGTAGGGGCTCATTCCATCCATCCATCCCTCCCTTTTTCCTCTTGCCTCCTTCCTTCCTTCCTTCCCTTGCCCTTCCTCCTCCCTGCCCCCCACCCACCTCCTTCCTCCCCTCCTTCCTTCCTTCCCCACCCCTCCCTCCATCCATCCTTCCTCTTCCCCCTTCGCTTGCTCCCTTTCTCCTCCCTCCCTGGCCCTTTGGTTTGGGTGAAGGGGGGCTCAGAATTAAAAGGACATACCCCAGAAAGGAGATGAGGAGGAATTTATTTAGTCAGAGGGTGATGAATCTGTGGAATTCATCGCCACAGACGGCTGTGGAGGCCAAGTCATTGGGTATTTTTAAAGCAGAGATTGACAGGTTCTTGATTAATAAGAGTATCAGGGGTTATGGGGCGAAGGCAGGAGAATGGGGTTGAGAGGGAGAGATACATCAGCCATGATTGAATGGCGGAGTAGACTCAATGGGGTGAATGGCCTAATTCTGCTCCTAGAACCCATGAAGATTTGTAACACTGGGTTCATCCTTGATCCAAACAAGCCTTCAAAAGTTACCCTGAACATTGTAATGAATACAAGCGGAGAGAGAGATGTTTTCTAGCCTGGACCTCCTCCATTGTCAGAGTGAGGCCCAGCGCAAATTGGAGGAACAGCACCTCATATTTCGCTTGGTTAGCTTACACCCCAGCGGTATGAACATTGACTTCTCTAACTTCAGATAGTCCCTGCTTCCCCTCTCTATCCCATCCCCCTTCCCAGTTCTCCCACTAGTCTTCCTGTCTCCGACTATGTTCTATCTTTGTCCCGCCCCCTCTCCTGACATCAGTCTGAAGAAGGGTCTCGACCCAAAACGTCACCCATTCCTTCTCTCGCGAGATGCTGACCTGCTGAGTTACTCCAGCATGGTGTGTCTACCTTCGATGTTTTCCTCGAGTTGACAATCACTTTTGCTTTCTCTTTCCCAGGTTTTTCGGGAGTGTGATTCGGGTCAGAACGGATACCTGAGCAGGGAGGACCTGAAAGTTGCCGTGGTGTCGATGTTTGGATACAAACCGTCGAAGGTAACCACGCTGCACTTTACAGTCAATCTCCGGTGAAAGCTGGCGTTTATATTTTTAAAAAGATAGACACAAATGCTGGAGTAATTCAGCGGGACAGGCACAATTCCACAAATTTACAACTCTCTGGGTGAAAAAGTTTTTTCTTACCTCTGTTTTAAACGGCCTCCCCTTTATTCTTGGACTGTGTGGCCCCTGGTTCTGGACTCCCCCAACATTGGGAACATTTTTCCTGCATCTAGCTTGTCCAGTCCTTTTATAATTTTATACGAGATGTTTCAAGTCAAGACCCTTGATTAGTCTGAGAGAAAGCGTGACGAGAGATATAGACTGTACTTGGGACAAATGAATGGAACATATGCAGAAAGCAACGGTTCAAGGAAAGGTGGAGCCAATTGTCCATTGTCGGCTGCGGGATTGGTGATAAGTGATAGAGACAGTGGAAATCAACAGGATGACGATTAAACTAGTACGATGACTAGGGTGGGGGAGGGACAAGGAAGTGGGGGGGGGGGGGGGGCAGGGGTTACCTGAAGTTACAGAAATCAATATTTATACTGCTGGGTTGTAAGCTGCCCAAGCGAAACATGAGGATCTGATCTTCCAATTTGTGCTGGGGCCTCACGCTGACAGCGGAGGAGGCCCAGGACAGTACGGTCAGTGTGGTAATGGGAAGGGGAGTTAAAGTACCTCCAGAGGAGGTAGTTGAGGCAGGTACTATAACAACATTTAAAAGATACTTTGATAGGTTAAATGGATAGGAAAGGTTTAGACAATAGACAATAGGTGCAGGAGTAGGCCATTCGGCCCTTCGAGCCAGCATCACCAATCAATGTGATCATGGCTGATCATCCACAATCAGTACCCCGTTCCTGCCTTCTCCCCATACCCCTTGACTCCGCTATCCTTAAGAGCACTATCAAGCTCTCTCTTGAATGCATTCAGAGAATTGGCCTCCACTGCCTTCTGAGGCAGAGAATTCCACAAATTTACAACTCTCTGACTGAAAAAGTTTTTCCTCATCTCCGTTCTACATGGCCTACCCCTTACTCTTAAACTGTGGCCCCTGGTTCTGGACTCCCCCAACATTGGGAACATGTTTCCTGCCTCTAACGTGTCCAACCCCTTAATAATCTTAAATGTTTCGATAATATCTCCTCTCATCCTTCTAAATTCCAGTGTATACAGGCCTAGCCGTTCCAGTCTTTCAACATAGGACAGTCCCGCCATTCCGGGAATTAACCTAGTAAATCTACGCTGCACGCCCTCAATAGCAAGAATATCCTTCCTCAAATTTGGAGACCAAAACTGCACACAGTGAACCAGGTTTAGAGGGATGTTGACCAAATGTGGGTGAGTGGAACTAGTGTAGATGGGGCATCTTGGTCAGCATGGACATGCTGGGCCGAAGGGTCTGTTTATGTGGCTAATCAAAATCTCCGTAACCACTCTGCTGGATACAGATCCAGTGACTAGACTTGAGAAAGAGTGCCACGTGTTGAAGTTTGAGTATAGAGTTTGGGAGGTCATGCTGCAAGTTGTATAAGACATTGGTGAGAACGCATTTAGAGTATTGTGTTCAGTTCTGGGCACTGTGTTTTTGGGAAAATGTTGTCAAGCTGGAAAGGGTACAGTGAAGGTAGGCACAAAATGCTGGAGTAACTCAGTGGGACAGGCAGCATCTCTGGAGAGAAGGAGTGGGTGAAGTTTCGGGTCGAGACCCTTCTTCAGACTGGTACAGAAGGGTACAGAGAAGATTTACAAGGATGTTGCCAGGACTCGAGTGTCTGAACTATAAGCAGAGGTTGAGCAGGCTGGAATTCTATTCCTTTGAGTGCAGGAGGATGAGGGGTGACCTTGGAGGTGTACAAAATCACAAGAGGAATAGATCGGGTAGACGCGCACAGTCTCTTGCCCAGAGTAGGAGAATCGAGAACCAGAGGGCATAGGTTTTGAGGCGAGGGGAGAAAGATTTAATAGGAATCTTGAGGGGTACCTTTTTCATAAAAAAGGTAGTGGATATATGGAACGAGCTGCCAGAGGAGGTAGTTGAGGCAGGGACTATCACAATGTTTAAGAAACAATTACACATGTACATGGATAGGTTCTTGATTAGTACAGGTGTCGGAGGTTATGGGGAGAAGGCAGGAGAATGGGGATAGGAGGGAGAGATAGATCAGCCATGATTGAATGGCGGTGTAGACTTAATGGGCTGAATGGCGTAATTCTACTCCTATTCCTTCTGACAGGTTTAGAGGGATATGAGCCAAGTGCAGGTAGGTGGGACTAGTGTAGATGGGACATGTTGGTCGGTGTGGGCAAGTTGGGCCAAAGGGCCTGTTTCCACGCTGTAAGACCCTATGACTGTCTTGTGGCAAATAGCCCTCCATCACGCAATGTGAAAAACGACACGTCACCCTTATTGGTCACATAAGAGACAGTGGATGCTGGAATGCTGAGCAAAACACAAACTGCTGGAGGAACTCAGAGGTATCGGGCAACATCTGTGAAGGGACTTGGGTTATTTCCCTCCACAGATGCTGCCTGACCCTCTGAGTTCCTCCAGCAGGTTTTTTAAATGTTTTGATCTTTATTGGTCAGGAGTTTCTAAAATGTTATTATGTGTTGTAATCGGGTGTAGACAGCGGTAGTTTCTATACCTTCTCAAAGTCCAACTTTGATAGCCATTACTGCTCGGGGATGGAATGGAGGTATAGGTTACACACACACCGCACTCTGAGATAACCAAACGCTGTTTCTTGATTAATTGGTCTTTATTAAAGTAGCACAAGTTATAGAGTAATTCATAACTTTCCGTTCTTATCAACGGTTTCTTCTTCAAACAATACAGTAAAAATCATGTAGTCGTTACCGTGTGGTTCTTGTGATTGTAACTTTCGCGAGCGTGATAAAAACTATTATCTCCATCCTCCGAGACTAAACTGACCCACTATCTCCGTCGCGATGCTAGCCTCCTCCCATGTAAACACTCCCCATTATGTATCAAATCACACCCACAAGCATGCAAAAAAAGACAAAACTAGAAATATTAAACATAGCCATAATACAATGACAGTAACTAAATTAAGCATAAATGGCTCCTACAGTTAGAGTTGCTGCCTTACAGCGCCAGAGACCCGGGTTCCATCCTGACTACGGGTGCTGTCTCTACGGAGTTTGTACGTTCTCCCCTTGACCTGCATGGGCTTTCTCCGGTTTCCTCCCACACTCCAAAGATGCACAGGTTTGTAGGTTAATTGGCTTCACTAAATTGCAAATTGTCCCAAGTGTATGTAGGATATTGTTAGTGTGCGGGGATCGCTGGTCGGCGCGTACTTGGTGGGCCAAAGGGCCTGTTTCCGCACTGTCTCTAAACTAAAGGGAACAGCGCCGATGTTCTCTGGTTCATCAGCAGAGGACACTGGTTAGCTGCTTTCATACTGGGGTGCAGCGAACTTGAGACAGCAGAGGGCAGTGTTATCTTCTTTACAACAAAAGTCCCACTGAATCACAAATTACTTGCTCCCATTAAATGAAAATGCACAGCTCCAGATTCAGGAACAGTTTCTTTCCAACTGTTATCAGGCAGCTGAGCCATCCGACCAACAGCTAGAGAGCCGTCGTGACCAACCCTCTACCTCATCGGAGACCCTTGGACTATCTTTGATCGGACTTTACTGGCTTTATCTTGCACTAAACGTTATTCACGTTATTCCCTTTATCGTGTATCAGTGCACAGCGGGCGGCTGTGTGTAGGAAGGAACTGCAGATGCTGGTATAAACCGAAGATAGACACAAAAAGCTGGAAAAACACCGTAGGACAGACAGGCAGCACTTCTGGAGAAAAGCAATAAGAAGGGTCTCGACCCTTTTCTTCAGAGATGCTGTCTGACCCGCTGAGTTACTCCAGCTCTTTGTGTCTTTTGTCCTTCCGCTGACTGGTTAGCACGCAACAAAAACAAAGCTCATGTGACAATAAACTAAACTCAACTCATGGGATGCAGATAATTACAAGATAACTTTCAAAAGGAAAAACAATAAATTTTTAACACAGCGAGGAATGATCTGGAATGCATTACCCAAATTGGATGAAATCAATTAAATGGTAGAAAAGTTCTGGAGAGAATTTTATGTACTTGGCCAAAAGGACTGGACAAGCTAGATGCAGGATAAATGTTCCCAATGTTGTGGGAGTCCAGAACCAGGGACCACAGTCTAAGAATAAAGGGGAGGCCATTTAAAACTGAGGTAAGAAGAAACTTTTTCACCCAGAGTTGTGAATTTGTGGAATTTTCTGCCGCAGAAGGCAATGGAGGCCAATTCACTGGATGAATTTAAAAGAGAGTTGGATAGAGCTCTAGGGGGCTAGTGGAATCAAGGGATATGGGGAGAAGGCAGGCACGGGTTACTGATTGTGGATGATCAGCCATGATTACAATGATTGGTGGTGCTGGCTCGAAGGGCCAAATGGCCTCCTCCTGCACCTATTTTCTATGTCTCTGTGAAAGGAGATGGGGGGAAATAAAATAAAATTACAAATGCTGGAAATCTGAAATTAAAGCTGAAAGTGTTTAGGAAGGAGCTGCAGATGCTGGTTTATACCGATGACAGACACAAAATGCTGGAGTAACTCAGCCAGTCAGGCAGCTTCTCTGGAGAACAGGTGACACTTTGGATCAAAACTGTTCTTCGGGTCAGGTAGCATCTGTGGAAAGAGAAACATTTAAAACTTTGGGTCCGAGATCCTTCATCAGAAACGGGGAAACAGATGCACAAATTATCCAACTCCTGTGCTGACCTTGAGTTTAAAAAAAAGACCAACAGAGTAACTCAGCGGGTCAGGCAGCATCTGTGGAGAACATGGATAGGTGACGTTTCACAGAGTGCTGGAGTAACTCAGCGGGTCAGGCAGCATTTCTGGAGACGTGGATCGGTGACGTTTTGGGATGGGACCCATCTTCCGACTTTGCAATTTTAAACCTGTCCTTTTTTATTTTGTTTAGTATTAATATTAGTTTTTTTAAAATCTATTGAACATTATTTTTGTTTGTTTATTATGTTATTCATTGAGTACTGTAATTACAAACCTGAGGTGCTGCTGCATGTAGGAACTTCATTGTTCAGTTTTGGTGCATATTTTAGTTTTTAGTTTAGAGATATAGCGCGGAAACAGGCCTTTCGGCCCACCGAATCTGCGTCGACCAGCGATCCCCGTACATTAACACTATCCTACACCCACTAGGGACATTTTTTACGTTTACCAAGCCAATTAACCTGCAAAACTGCACGTCTTTGGAGTGTGGGAGGAAACCGAAAATCTCGGAGAAAACCCACACAGGTCCCGGGGAGAACGTACAAACTCCGTACAGACAGCACCAGTAGTCGGGATGGAACCCGGGTCTCCGGCGCTGCATTCGCTGTGAGGCAGCAACTCTACCGCTGCACCACCGTGACAATTAAACACTTGTCTCTCTACTTCAGTGAGTCTGTCCTACCTGTTACAGATGGAGACGGACATGCTGATGACTTCAGTGCTGGAAGACCACTTGCCAGGTCAGTTCTGCTTCATCCTTCATCTTGATGAGAAGAACAAATTTAAAAGACATTAAATGCTGGAGTAACTCGGATTGTCAGGCAGCATCCCTTGAGAGATTTCCTTTTTTGTTTTCTGGTACTGAACACCACAGAAGATCCTTCTTCCTTGTGGCTATCAAATGGTAAAACTTCTCCCCCTTCTGTCGTAGGGTCGAAGGATGAGAGGGGATCTTACAGAGATGTATAAAATTATAAAAGGACTGGACAAGCTAGATGCAGGATAAATGTTCCCAATGTTGGGCAAGTCCAGAACCAGGGGCCACAGTCTAAGAATAAAGGGGAGGCCATTTAAAACTGAGATGAGAAGAAACCTTTTCACCCAGAGAGTTGTGAATTTGTGGAATTCTCTGCCAGAGAAGGCAGTGGAGGCCAGTTCACTGGATTAATTTAAAAGAGAGTTAGATAGAGCTAGAGGGGCTAGCGGAATCAAGGGATATGGGGAGAAGGCAGGCACGGGTTACTGATTGTGGATGATCAGCCATGATTACAATGAATGGCGGTGCTTGCTCGAAGGGCCAAATGGCCTCCTCCTGCACCTATTTTCTATGTCTATGTCTATGACTGAGACTGATTCTCTCCACAGATTCACCACCCTCTGACTAAAGACATTTCTCCTCATCTCCTTCCTAAAAGAACGTCCTTTAATTCTGAGGCTGTGACTCTCCCACTAGTGGAAACATTCTCTCCACATCCACTCTTTCCAAGCCTTTCACTATTCTGTATGTTTCAATGAGGCCCCCCCTCATTCTTCTAAACTCAGCATCTGCATCTGAGTTACAAGATCCGTCTAGTTCTAATAAAATGAATGATACAGATTTCTGTGGAATCAAGAATTAATAAGGCTTGGTGTAATTTTTCAGCTGAAAGGCAACTCCTTTCCTCCATTGCACGTGAAAGTTTAATGGAATTGAGTCTGAAAATGGAATCAATCTGAAGAAAAGTTCTGACCTGAAGCAACACCTCTCCATTTTTTCCAGAGATGCTGCCTGACCCGCACTTTGCTACTCTGGCACTTTGTGTCTTAGGCTTAATGGTGATGTGCAGGGCAAATGGGACTAGTTTGGATGGGGCATCGTGGATGGCATGGTCGAGCTGGGCCGAAGGGCCTGTTTCCGTGCTGTATGACTCTGACTTGGGCGAGTATTTTTGGAGCTTTGGGAGAGTAAATGTAAGTGACTGGCAAAGAGGTCATAAGGAAAGGAGTAGAATTAGGCCATTCGGCCCATTGAGTCTACTCCGCCATTCAATCATGGCTGATCTATCTCTCCCTCCTAACCCCATTCTCCTGCCTTCTCCCCATAACCCCTGACACCTGTACGAATCAAGAATCTATCTATCTCTACCTTAAAAAATATCCACTGACTTGGCCTCCACAGCCTTCTGTGGCAAAGAATTCCACCCTCTGACGAAATAAATTTCTCCTCATCTCCTTCCTAAAAGAACATCCTTTAATTCTGTGGCTATGACCTCTGGTTCTAGACTCTCCCACTTGTGGAAACATCCTCTCCACATCCACTCTATCCAAGCCTTTCACTATTCTGTATGTTTCAATGAGGTCCCGCCCCTCGTTCTTCTAAACTCTAGCGAGTACAGGCCCAGTTCCGACAAACGCTCTTCATAGGTTAATCCTCTCATTTCTGGGATCGTTCTTGAGTTGGCAGGAATGTGGCTCACTTGCTGTGTGTTCTTCCGTTTCTAGGCTTGCCTCTGGACCAGTTCACAAGCCTCATGAGCAGCAAGCTGGCAGTCGTGGACCGATATGAAGAGGCCAGGCAGATCTTCTCAGCGTTTGATGTACACTGTAGGTGTTTGTGCACTTGGTGACGCAGTTACCGATCCATTTACTCCAGAGATGCTGTCTGTCCCCGCTGAATTACTGCAGCATTTTGTGTCTAGCTTTGGTGTAAACCAGCATCTGCAGTTTCTTCGTACACATTCCTAATGCCAGTCATTGGTTCCACCAATTTCGACTTTAGACATTACCCTGTGGAAACAGGCCCTTCGGCCCACCGAGTCCGGGCCGACCAGCGATCACCTGGTACACCAGCTCTATCCTACACACACTAGGGACAATTTACAGAAGCCAATTAACCTACAAACCTGTACGTCATTGGAGTGTGGGAGGAAACCGGAGCACCCGGAGAAAACCCACAAGGTCCCGGGGAGAGCGTACAAACTCCATACATGCAGTACTCGTAGTCAGGATCGAGCCCGGGTCTCTGGCGCTGTGAGGCAGCAATTCTACCGCTGCGCCACCGTGCCGATCATAAGTTAAGAGTTTGAGAATGTAATGAAATGAATTTCAATGAAATTGAGAATTTCGTTTTAGAGGTGCAGCTTGAAAACGGGTCCTTCGACCCATCGAGTCCACACCGACTATCGATCTCTCGTTCACACATCCTCTCCCTACACACACAGGGCAATTTTAAAGAAGGCCAATTAACCCACAAATCCGAGATCCTTGAGTAAAACACAAAGTGCTGGAGGAACAGCCGGTCAGGCAGCATCTGTGGAGGGCTGAGACTCTTAAGCACTAGTTTCAAGTCAAGTCGTGCTTATCATTGTATATACAAGTACTGTGAGATACAGGTCCAATGGAAATCTTGCTTGTTTACATTAGAGATACAGTGTAGAACCAGGCCCTTCGGCCCACTGAGTCAATGCCGATCAACGATCACCCCATACACTAGTTCTATCCTACACACTGGGACAATTTACAGAAGCCGATCGACCTACAAACCTGCACGTCTTGGGAAGGTGGAAACGAGCACTCCAAGAAAACCCACGCAGGTCACAGGGAGAACGTGCAGACTCCATACAGCCAGGACCCGTAGTCAGGATCGAACCCGGGTGTCTGGCGCTGTGAGGCAGTGACTCCCGCTGTGCCACAGACACTTGGGCAACACACAGAACTGCTCCACCAAAATAGTGTGCAGCTGGTACATCTGTGCTGCCTCAAAGCACCAGAGACCCGGGTTCCACCCTAATCGCTCAGAAAACAAACTAAAATGTTAAATGGATGCTATCTATGTGGAGTTTGCAAGTCCTTCCTATGACCGAGTGGGTTTCCTCCAGATGCTCGGGTTTCACAATCACAATCATAGTTTATTAGCCGAGTATGTTTTGTAACGTATGAGGAATTTCATTTGCTACACAGTCATAACAATAAAAAGCAACAGGACACAAATACATTTTTTTTTTTTTTACTTTATTTTTATTATTTTTTTTTTTACATACATACAAACACAAACTAAACAAACATAGGAGATGCATATTGAATGTAAATACCCTTACTTTAAGTTCCCAAAAACGGAAGAGACTCGAGTCCCGGCATTGCCTGTATTAATAATGACCATCTTTTATCAAACATGTCTGTTGTCAACTGTAACCTTGCTGTGATTTTTTCCATTATATACACATTTTTTACCCTATCTCTCCATTGCATTATGCTTGGAGGCTGTGGTTTCAACCACGAAGTTGTTATCGTCTTCTTTGCTATCAGCAGCAGGATTGTCAGTAAATGTTTCGAACTCTTATCTGTCATACTGTCAGGAATTATACCCAAAATGTAAAGTGCTGGTTCCAGAGGGAAGTTAATGCCCATAATCTGTTTAATTTCCTTTTGAATATTCTTCCAGAAATCCTGTATTTTTGGGCAATCCCAGAATATATGAGTGGAGTCCCCAACTTCTCCACACTCCCTCCAACATAAATCAGTTGTATTACTATATTTCGATGTAATGAATGGAGTATAAAAGTAACGCATTTTAACTTTCCAGTCAAATTCCCTCCATGTTGGGCTCTTAGTTAGTTTATGTCCCTCTTTAAATGATTCCTCCCACCCTTCTTCTGATATTATGATATTCGCTTCCAGTTCCCATTTTTCTTTGATATGTAAGTTGTTCTCTTTGGATTCATGTTGTAGTGCTTCATAAATTTTTGATATAATCCCTTTTTTTGACTTGTCTTCCGAGAACCCCCACAACACTTCCTCTAATTTAGATGGAGTCTTGCAGATGTTCTCCCATTCCTGATGTTTCTGTAGGTAATCTCTTAGCTGTAAGAATTTGTAAAAGTCATGAGCAGGTAAATTGAATTCTTTTTGAAGTTGTGTGAATATTTTCATTGTTTGTCCCTGAAACATTTGATCTATGTATATTAGCCCTTTGTCAGCCCATCTGTCAAATCCTGAGTCCATGGTAGATGGTACAAAGTCTGGGTTTTTTGCTATTCTAGTAGCCCTGCTTACCGAATTTGACAGCTTCAGCTTCTTTCTTACTGCTGACCAGATTTTCATTGTTACCCTAATCCACTCGTTGCCCATCCTGAGCCTCTTCAGGGCCTTCTCGTTTAAAAATGGGAGTGATTCTAAAGGCAAATTTTTACAAGCGTTTTGCTCCATCTCCACCCACATTGAATCTTTCTCTTTAGTGGTCCACATGATTAAGGCTCTGAGTTGCGTTGCCCAATAATAATTTCTTAAATTAGGCAAGTTCAACCCTCCCTTTTCTTTTTTGCTCATAATAGGCAACGATTGGAACAAAAACAACACAAATACATTTTAACGTGGACATCCACCACAGTGACTCCTCCACATTCCTCTGTGATGGAAGGCGAAAAAAAGTTCAATCTCTCCCTTCTTTGTTCTCCAGCGGTCAGGGGCCTCTAACCTTCCGTTGACGGGACGATCTTGACTCCCGTAGCCGGTCGGCGGGCCTTCCTCGTCGAAGTGATCAAGCTCCTGCATTGGGGGGGGTGGGTGGGATCTCAGCTCCCCCACGCCGGGCGATCTACCCCGGGTCGGGGTTGTCAAACTTCATGCAGCTTAGAGCTCCCGACTGGTCTCAACCCGAGACTGCGAACTCCTCGATGTTAAAGTCCGCAGGCCGCGGTTGGAGCGTCGATCCCAGGCAAGGAATCGCGCGCTCAGATGGGGAGTCCACGCCCCGCGGGGTCTCAAAAGTCAATCCCGAGCAGGGCCTCCAGCTCCACGATGTTAGGCCGCAGAGCGACCGGAGATACGATCCGGAAAACAATCGCATCTCCGGCAAGGTAAGAGATTGTTCCTCCCACATCACAATACGTGCAGGTTTGTAGGTTAATTGGCGCTCTGTAAATTGCCTCTAGTGTGCAGGGAGTGGATGTGAAAGTGGGATAACATGGAACGAGTGTAAATGGGCGATCGATGGTCGGCGTGGGCTGAAGGGCTTGTTTCCACGCTGTGTCGATTAATCAATAAAGACGCTAAAATATTTGAAAAAATGCCGATATTTTATTATTGCCTTTTTCAGGTCGTAGTTTTTTGACAGTGGAGGATTTTAAGAAGGCGTTCGCAAAAGTCGCTCCACATCTATCTGAGCAAACTGTGCTCGAAGCATTCAGGTAGGTCATTGCGGGGTTTGGACAAAGCTTCTCCTAGGGCTGTGGTCATTGGTGTGGCTGTGTGTGTTTGTGTGTGTTTGTGTGTCTTGTCTGTGCGTGTTGTCTGTGTGTGTGTTGTGTGTATGTGTCTGTGTTGCCTGTGTGTTGTGTGTGGGTCTTGTGTGTTTGTGTTTGTTTGTGTGTGTTGTCGTATGTATGTGTGTTGTCGTATGTGTGTGTATGTTGTCCGTGTGTGTTGTTGTATGTGTGTGTGTTGTCGTATGTGTGTTGTCTATGCCTGTTGTTTGTGCGTGTTGTCTGCGTGTTGTCTATGCGTGTTGTCTGCGTGTTGTCTGTGCGTGTTGTGTTCTCGGTCTCGGACGTGTGACCCTCAGCAACTGCTGGATGGCTAAGATCACGGCCATTGTGCATGTTTTGATACGATACGATAGAACTTTATTTATCCCAGGAGGGGAATTGATCTGCCAACAGTCATAAAAACACAAAATCCATGAAACTTGAAATTATAGTGACGAGTGGAAAGGCTTGGGTGATGTGCAAAGATTGGGGAAGGGGGGTGGGTTGTGGAGATCCAGACGATCCAAAGATGATCCAAATGTGGGCGGCACAGTGGCGCAGCGGTAGAGCTGCTGCCTTACAGAGCCCAAGACCTGGGTTTAATCTTGACAACCGGTGCTGTCTGTACGGAATTTGTACGTTCTCCCCGTGACCTGTGTGGGTTTTCAGCGAGATCTTCGGTTTCCTTCCGCACTCCAAAGACATACAGGTTTGTAGGTTAATTGGCTTGGTGTAAATGTAAAATTGTCCCCAGTGTGTGTGTAAGGTAGTGTTAGTGTACGGTGATCGGTGGTCGGTGCGGACTCGGTGGGCTGAAGGGCCTGTTTCCACGCCGTATCTCTAAACCTAAAAAACTAAATTTTGACCAAAGATAGTGACAAAGTGCTGGAGTAACACAGCGGGTCAGGCAGCATCTCTGGAGAAAAAGGACAGCTGATTCTACCCCCCCCCACTAGTTTGAAGATGGGTCCTGACCCAAAATGTCACCCATCCCTTTAGCAGTTTGTTTCATGGAATGACCACTAGGTGGATGGTGGATGGTGTTTCTGAACCATTTTAGCTTAGTTTAGTTGTGAGATACAGCGTGGAGACACCAAGTCCACACAGACCAGCGATCACCCATACACTAGTACTATCCTTCACACTTGGGACGATTCACAGTGTGCAGGATAGAACTACTGTAATAATTCTATCTTTCCTCCTGCATAACTACCTCATTTAATTTAGAGATACAGTGCAGAAACAGGCCCTTCGGCCCGTTGAGCAGCGAGCCTTGCACATTAACACTACCCTACACACACTGGGGACAATTTATATGTTTACCAAGCCAATTAACCTACAAACCTGTACGTCTTTGGAGTGTGGGAGGAAACCGAAGATCTCTGTGAAAACCCACGCAGATCACAGGGAGAATGTACAGACAAGCATGTGAAAGAAGGAACTGCAGATGCTGGTTTAAGCTGAAGATAGACACAAAAAGCTGGAGTGACTCAGCAGGACAGGCAGCATCTCTGGAGAGAACGAATGGGTGACGTCTGAAGAAGGGTGTCGACCCGAAACGTCATCACAGGCAGCACCCGAGGTCATGATCGAACTCTGGTCTTTGTCGCTGTAAGGTAGCAACTCTTCCGCAGCACCACTGTGCCGTCCCAAGGTATTTGTGTATTTTGTGTCCTTCGCTGTTTATTGTGCAGTGTATGTTGTAATGGGTGTTTTTCCAATTGTGCTGTACATATTAACCCCCTTATAAGTTCATGCGATAGCAGCAGCATTAGGCCATTCGGTCCATCAAGTCTACACCGCCATTCAACCATGGTTGATCTATCTTTCCCTCTGAACTCCATTCTCCTGCCTTTTCCCCCATAACCCCTGACACCTCCATACAGACAAGCATCCGTACTCAAGAATCTATCTATCTCTGGCTTAAAATATCCATTGACTTGGCCTCTACGGCCTTCTGTGGCAAAGAAATCCCACAGATTCACCACCCTCTGACCAAAGAGATTCCTCTTCATCTCCTTCCCAAAGGAACGTCCTTAAATTCTGTGGCTATGACTCTCCCACTAGTGGAAACATCTTCTCCACATCCACTCTATCCAGCCCTTATTTATTTATAGTGGACAAACTGCGATAATGGACACCATCTCTCTCGCCATGCGTGGTCCATGGTAGTGAATGTTTACTGTACTGGGGACCTTGGCAAGTCGCTGCATGCAGTACACCACTTCCCCAGAAGGTGGAGCAGCCAACCAGGGCATGAGCCCGTCAGGATTTGATGCACTGGTGTATTTTGCATGAAATAAATCAATGGGGAGTTTTTACAATGACCTCCATCCCTGCAGCATCAGGAAATAACTCGCGATGCAAACTTCACCCTTCCTGCATCCGCCTAAGATCCAAACCCCAAGCCCACACGTAACTATGCAGCCGGATGTAATCTTGTTATTTGTTAAGCGACTCCAATATTGGTCAGAACAACTGAAGAAGACACAAAGATGCAACTCAGCGGGTTCAGGCAGCATCTCTGGAGGACATGGATAGGCAATATTTCAGGTAGAACCCTTCAGACTGAAGGTTAAGGCTTGTGGTTTTGTTTGATTTAGGGAGGAGGCAGGAGAATGGGGTTGGGAGGGAGAGCCATGATTGAATGGGTGTAGACTTGATGGGCCGAACGGCCTAATTCTACTCCCATCACTTACGACCTTATGATTTCTCTTCTTCAAACTGCACACATTTAGACTTTAGAGATGCAGTGCGAAAACAGGCCCTTCGGCCCACCGAGTCCGTGCCGACCAGCGATCACCCCGTACATTAGCACCGTCCCACACACTAGGAACAATTTATAATTTTATTACCGCAGCCAATTAACCTACAGACCTGCACATCTTTGGAGTGTGGGAGGAAGGAAACCGGAGCATCCGGAGAAAACCCAGGTAGTTTTCGGAACAATGAACTGCAGACACTGGTTAATACACAAGAGGAGGTCTGAGGAAGAATATTTTCATATTCATGAATGGTTACATTCTGGAACGCAATGAATAGATTCCCAATAACATGAATGAAGTGGAAATAGGGAACTGGAGATGCTGGTTTATATAAGAAGGCACAAAGTGCTGGGATTAACTCTGCGGGTCAGGCAGCATCTCTGGAAAATGTGGATAGATGATGTTTCGGGTCGAGAATAAGTTTGAAAAAAGGTCTCGACCCTTTGTGAGGAGGATGTTTCCACTCGTGGGAGAGTCTACGACTAGAGGCTGTAGCCGTAGGATATAAGGAGGTACCTTTAGAAAGGAGATGAGGAGGAATTTCTTTCATCAGGGGGTGGTGAATCTGGAATTCATTGCCACAGATGGCTGCAGAGGTCAAATCAATGGATATTTTTAAAGCAGAGATTGTCAGATTCTGGATTAGCAAGGGTGTCAGGGGTTATGGTGCAAAGGCTCGATTGTAATCACATAGTGTGTTTCCGCTGACTGGTTAGCAAACAACAAAAGCTTTTCACTGTACCTCAGAACATGTGACAATAAACTGAACTCGGAAGGCAGGAGAGCGGGGTTGCGAGAGAAAGATGGATCAGCCATGATCGAATGGTGGAGTAGACTTGATGGGCCGAATGACATGATTGTACCCCTAGAACTTATGAGCCCCTTTGCCTCGTCGTCAATGGCACGGTGGTGCGGCGGTAGAGTTGCTGCCTCACAGCGCCAGAGACCCGGGTTCCATCCTGACCGCAGGTGCTGTCTGTACGGAGTTTGTACGTTCTCCCCGTGACCTGCGTGGGTTTTCTCTGGGAGCTCCAGTTTCCTCCCACACTCCAAAGACCTACAGGCTTATAAAGTCAATTGGCTGGGTGTAAATGTTAAATTGTCCCTTGCGTGTGTAGGATAGTGTTAGCGTGAGGGGATCGCTGGTCGGTGCGGACTCGGTGGGCCAAATGTCCTGTTTCCGCGCTGTATCTCAAATGTAGCGCCGGAGACTCGGGTTCGATCCTGACTACGGGTGACGACTGTACGGAGTTTGTACGTTCTCCCCGTGACCGGCGTGGGTTTTCTCCGAGATCTTCGGTTTCCTCCCACACTCCAAAGACATACAGGTATGTAGGTTAATTGGCTGGGCAAATGTAAAAATTATCCCTAGGGTGTAGGATAGTGTTAATGTGCGGGGATCGCTGGGCGGCGCGGACCCGGTGGGCCGAATGTCCTGTTTCCGTGCCGTATCTCAAAACTAAACTAAACTTCAGAAGGCCCTACTGACCGAATGGCGTCCTCTCCGACTGTCTGCATTCATGCCTGGAAGTCCTTGAACCACATTTCCCCATCAGTGACGACACTTGCTGAGCTGATGCTGACGTTTGTTGAATAAAAATAGAAAGTGCTTGAAATACTCGTCAGATGATGAGGCCACGTCAGTGGGAAGAGAAACAGATTTAACACCTCAAAGTTAACACCATTTCCCTTCCCCCGAGACTGGTCTGCTGAGTATTTCAATGTTTCAATGGCATTTCATTGTCAATGTACCTCGGTGGAATAAAGTTCCTTATTTTACACACAGCACAGTAACATTCTTGCAATACGTAAGCAAATTCATACTTGTGTAGAAACGAGGAACTGCAGATGTTGGTCAATACACAAAAGGACACATAGTGCTGGAGTAACTCAGCAGATCGGGCAGCATCTCTGGTCAAGAGTCCAGAGTGTTTTATTGCCATATGTCCCAGATAGAACAATGAAATTCTTACTTGCTGCAGCACAACAGAATATATAAACATAGTACACAGTAAATAATAATAATAATAATAGTCTATTGCGGTTCAGAGCTTATTTGAGGATGTAGTGTTTAATAGCCTGATGGCTGTAGGGAAGAAGCTGTTCCTGAACCTGGACGTTACAGTTTTCAGACTCCTGTACCTTCGTCCCGATGGCAGCGGTGATGTGAGTGTGTGGCCAGGGCAGTGTGGGTCTCTGATGATGCTGGCTGCCTTTTTGAGGCAGTGACTCCGAAAAATCCCTTCGATGGTGTGGAGGTCAGAGTCGGTGATGGACCGGGCAGTGGTCAGTGGCAGTGGTTTTGCAGTCTTTTCCACTCCTGAACGTTCAAGTTGCCGAACCTGGTCGTGATGCAACCACTCAATGTGCGCTCTACTGTACACCTGTAGAGTTCAAGAGAATCCTCTTTGACATACAGAATCTCTGTAATCTTTCCAGGAAGTAGAGGCGTTGACGTGCTTTATTTATAATTGTATCAGTGTGCTGGATCCAGAAAAGATCTTCGGAAATATTCACGCCCAGGAATTTGAAGTTTTTGACTCTCTCCACCATCGTCCCGTTGATATAAACAAGATTGTGGGTTCTCATCCTTCCTCTAACAAAGTCCACAATCATGGTCAACATGGATCGGTTATGTTTCGCGCAGAGTCCCTTCTTCAGACTCAAAGATGCTGCCTGACCCACTGAGTTACTCCGGAATATTGTCTTGTGTATAATATATAAATATAAATATAAAACCTTTTTGTTTATTATGGTGTTTACAGAGTACTACATTTACATATCAGTTGTGCTGCTGGAAGTAAGAATTTCATAGTTCTGCCTGGAACATATGACAATAAAACTGAAGAAGGGTCTCGACCCGAAACGTCACCCATTCCTTCTCTCTAGAGATGCTGCCAGTCCCGCTGAGTCACTCCAGCATTTTGTGCCTACCTTCTAACAATAAAACACTCTTGGCTTGAATCAGAAACAACTTCTTCCCTACAACGATGGGTTGTTAAACACCACGGCTTCCAAATAAGCTCTAAACTACATAGACGGGGTTTTTTTATTGTATATCACTGCCCTCGCACATCGATGAGCCCTGGGCTCCCAGCATCCTGTCGCTAGTTTGTCCCTCCTCAGACCACTGTCGGTAGGTACTCACCACTGCTGACCGGGAACACCCCACAAGCCTTGCCGTTTCAGAGATGCTCTGACCCAGTCATCTGGCCATAACAATTTGGCCTTTGTCAAAGTCGCTCAGGTCTTTACTCCTGCCCATTTCTCCTGCACCCAACACATCAACTTCGAGAACTGACTTCACTTGCTGTCTAATATATTCCACCCCTTGACAGGTGCCATTGTAACAAGACAATCAATGTTATTCACTTTGCCTGTCAGTGGTCATAATGTTTTGGCTCATCGGTGTATATACACATAAATATTATTTATGTAGTTTTACATCTTAATATAAGTTTTATGACACGTATATGTGTGCGTGCAAACTCCACAGGGGCAGTAGCCAAGGTCAGGATCGGTGCGGGTCTCTGGCGCTGTGAGCCAGCTGAGCCATTGTGCTGGAGACCTGGTGCCAAATCTGAGCATTTCCGTAACGTGCTTTCCATGAAAATAAAATAAATCTGGCCCTTTTGTCTGAGCTTTGAGTAAATCAGAGTCTCCCCATCCCGTGGAACTGTGCCCGGCTTTGCATTAACGCGGCCAAAACTCTGTCCGTGCTTGGCAGCTGAGCTGAAGCATTCAAATGGGTATTACAAGCTGTGTAATCCCTCTGAGGATTTATTGCCAGTGATGACCCTTCTCTTTGCTCTTCCCCCGACCAAGAGCTCGCTCGAGAGCAGATTAAAACTGAGGAGTGTAGGAAGGAACTGCAGATCGTTCAAATCAAAGACAGACACAAAATGCCGGAGTAACTGCAGGACAGGCAGCATCTTAGTTTAGTTTAGAGCTACAGCACGGAAACAGGCCCTTCAGCCCACCGATCCCCGCACAATAACACTATCCCCCCCCCACACACACACACACACACACACACACACACACACTAGGGACAATTTACACTTGCACCAAGCCAATGAACCTACAAACCTGTACGTCTTTGGAGCGTGGGAGGAAACCGAAGATCTCGGAGAAAACCCACGCCGGTCACGGGGAGAACGTACAATCTCCGTACAGACAGCACCCGTAGTCGGGATGGAACCCGGGTCTCCGGCGCTGTGAGCGTTGCAAGGCAGCGACTCTACCGCTGCGCCGCCGTGACCGCCCTTGAAAAGGAATAGGTGACGTTTCGGGCCGAGACCCTTGCTAGTTTATCACGCCTGATCGGCCCGCGTTCCTGCAGGGTGTTAATGGGGGAGCCTGCTCATCATTCTCTCTGCACACCTGCATCTGTGAATGAGTACCTGGGGCTCCAAGCTCAACGCGCTTGCCTTCCCTGTCGCATGTTGCCATGCAACCAGATGCAGCCGGCGCCGGCTGTCAGTGCTGTTCGGGTGGTGCCTGCGAGTGTTGTAGTGCTAATGTTTTAGGTGCCGGAGCTGTCACTGGTGACCGAGTGGACGCTGTTAAATTCCCCGCTAGTTAAAAATCCCCGCTGTTTCTTTTGGCTTTTTTTTTACAGAGCGGAGCTCCGGTGAGCTCCGGCAGCATCTGTACCCCGGGTGCCTGCAATGCTCTAAAGACTGCTGAGGACAATGTCATCAGCAAACATTGAACCCCCCCATCCTCTCCCGACGCCCAGCGCCTTGGATGCATCAACTCAAAAAGCAAAGACCATCTGGAATCTGGGGCCAGCACACCGATGCCATCGTCAAAAAAGCTCTTCAATACCGGCTTTACTATCTTTAGACGTCAGAGATACGGTGCAGAAACAGGCCCTTTGGCCCACTGAGTCCGTGCCGACCAGCGATCAAGCCGTACACAAGCACCATCCTACACATTAGAGGCAATTTACAATTTGAACTGGCCCCATAGCAGGAGCATCCACGTCGCGGGGCTGGAAACTGGAAGTGTCCTGAGCTAATTCTGCCACCACCATCATCTATTGTAACAAGAGATGGCTCCCACTGATTGTCGCCGGACGCTTGCGCCCATCGACGGTTGATAACAGCGATGTCAACATTTGAAACATGGATGATGGACACGAAAGAAGAAGACAATTTTAACTGAAGCCAAATAATCTAAAACCATGTACGCTTGCAAGAGGGTCCTGCCCAGATATGTCACCTATCCATGTTCTCCAGAGATGCTGCCTGACCCACTGAGTTATTCCAGCACTCTGTGAAATGTCACCTATCCATGTTCTCTAGAGATGCTGCCTGACCCACTGAGTTACTCCAGCACTCTGTGAAATGTCACCTATCCATGTTCTCTAGAGATGCTGCCTGACCCGCTGGGTTCCTCTGCAAAGGGCACAATCTGGCAGGTGACTGGGATGGACTGCAATTAGTACTCCATTGCAACCACCCTCTCCGTCCCCTCCTTGTGACATTCTCTCCTCATTGCCTCGGCAAAGCCAGCAACGTAATCGAGGACGTCTCACCCCGGTCACTCCCTCCCTCTTCTCCCCTCTCCCATCAGGCAAGAGGTACAGAAGTATGAAAACGCACACCTCCAGATTCAGGGACAGTTTCTTCCCAGCTGTAACTGAACCATCCTATCAACAACGAGAGAGTGGTGCTGACCTACCATCTACCTCATTGGAGACCCTCGGATTATCTTGTGTCGGACTTTGCTGGACTTTATCTTGCACTAAACGTTATTCCCTTCATCCTGCATCTGTACACTGTGGACGGCTCGATTGTGGTCGTGTATAGTCTGTCCGCTGACTGGTTGGCACGTAACAAAGGCTTTTCACTGTACCTCAGCACACTTGACAATAAACTAAACTAAAGTTGAACTAAACTAAGTGAGTAGGAAGGAACTGCCGATGCTGGTTCACACCCAAGACTGACACAAAATGCTGGAGTACCTCAGCGGGTCAGGCAGCATCTCTGGAGAGAAGGAATGGGAGACGTTTCGGGTCGAGACCCTTCTTCAGACTAAGCTAGCACGCAACAAAAAAGCTTTTCGTTGTACCTCGGTACACGCGACAATTAACCAAAATGACACTAAACTGGTTTTAAGGTCACGCTTTAAGCAACCGTTGCGTGCGAATAAATAAAACTAAAAACGGCTAATTTTACGCCCAGACATTTCTCAGCTTTCCCAGCGGAAAGCCTCTTGCGTGAGTTACAACTCCTGGCCTTTCTCCTTGCGGCTTTCAACGTTGATATGGAAGGGCAATTAAAATTGCTTTGTGCGTTTTGAAAGGCGCACCAACACCCCTGCAGTTTAATGGCCGGCATGTATAGACACAAGAGTCCATAAATCCTGCAAACTGCCTTCCCTCGACATGGCTGCCCACATAAAGGCTTGTAAGTGATGCCCCATCTATAAATGTCAGGATCCTTGAATGAGCTGATATTGAGTGGCTGATGGATCTCATTAATGGCCTTATAATTAGCTGGCGCGTGTTCCTTTATCTCCTTAGTGGTTTTATTTTTGTTAATTGTTCTGATTCTCCGTCAGTGCTGGATGCACGGGTTAGTTTGCCCGGGATGCCAGACTAATGCCACCCTGATTACCAGTTCAGTTTAGTTTATTGTCATGTGTACCGAGGGACAGCGAAAAGGTTTTGTTGCGTGCTAACCAGTCGGCGGAAAGACAATACATGATTACAATCGCGCCATTTACCGTGTACAGACACATGATAAGGGAATAACGTTTAGTGCAAGGTAAAGCCAGCAAAGTCCGATCAAGGAATAGTCCGAGGGTCACCAAAGAGGTAGATAGTTGTTCAGCACTGCTCTCTGGTTGTGGACCAGGGGAGGAAGAACAGATCCAGATCTGTTATTCCTCCCCACTCCACCATCCTATACTGTAACAACATTTAAAGGACACTTGGACAGGCGCATGGATAGCAAAGGTTTGGAGGGATATTGACCAAACACAGGCAAGTGACTGATTTGAATTATTGTCACGTGTCAAGGTCCAGTGATATTTCATTGTTTTGCATGCACATGGTATGCAAAGAGTCCCACATGATGGGCGCCGACAAAGTTACAATGATTCTATTTTAACACAAACTATTTTTAACATGTTCCATTTATGGTCCTCCTTAATTCTCGGCGGTCCCCCCACGCCGTGTTCTCCCTCTCGGCGGTGGGACTAGTGTGCACGGGGCACCTTGGTCCGCATGGGCAAGCTGGGTCGAAGGGCCTGTTTCCGTGCTGTATAACTGAGAGTCTGATGGGATGAGAGTGCTGCTGAGAGAACCGGGGTTTTCATCCCCCAGTCTCCTGTCTTTTACAAAGGCAGCGGTGCGAAAGATGGCGCCCAAGCCAGGCGTCTCTTTGTGTGCTGGTCACAGACGTGGGCGGTCACGGTGGCGCAGCAGGACAGTTGCTGCGTTACAGCGAATGCAGCGCCAGAGACCCGGGTTCGATCCCGACTACGGGTGCTGTCTGTACGGAGTTTGTACGTTCTCCCGTGGGTTTTCTCCGAGGTCTTCGGTTTCCTCCCACACTCCAAAGATGTACAGGTTTGTAGGTTAATTGGCTTGGGAAATGTAAAAAAATTCCCTAGTGCGTGTAATGTTAATGTGCGGGGATCGCTGGTCGGCGCGGACTCGGTGGGCCGAAGGGCCTGTTTCCACGCTGTATCTCTAAAACTAAAAAAATAAAACTGGAAAGTGGATCTACCATCACGCATTCCAATCGCTCCACCCTTTTAAACCTCTACTCCCACAGCACCACATTGTTCCCTTTATCATGTCTCTATACACTGTAAATGGCTTGATTGTGATCGTGTATTGTCTTTCCGATGACTGGAGTAGCACGCAACAAAAGCTTTTCACTGTATAAACGATACGATACGATAGAACTTTATTCATCACCGGTGGGAAATTGATCTGCCACCAATCACAACACACAACAAGGTACACGAAAACTTGAAATTAAAATTAAATTAAAAGTGAAAAAGACTAGTGTAGATGGGACATGTTGGTCAGTGTGGACAAGTTGGGTCGAAGTGTCTGATTCCACACTGTATCACTCCATGACTCGAGTGCAGATGGGACATGTTGACCAGTGTGGGTGGGCAAGTTGGGTCGAAGTGTCTGTTTCCACACTGTATCACTCCATGACTCGAGTAGATTGGACATGTTGGCCATTGTGGGTGGGCGAAGTGTCTGATTCCACACTCTGACTCTGGAGAGCATCGCTTTAAGGTGAGAGGGTGCATGGGGCATGTTTTTTTTACACCAAGGGTGGGTGGTGTACCTCAGTACATGTGACAATGAGTCTATGACTCTGTAAGATGCTCTGGGACATCCTGAAGTGTAACAGAGATGCAAGTTTGTTCATTCTGCACAGGCAGGGGCTCCCAACCTTAAAGACCCAGAAGGCAAATCAAGGAGAGTTTCAAAGCGGGTGCAACCTTAAAGACTGAACGAGGAAGGAAATGGTGTGAATCTGTCTCTAAACTGCAGGAAACAATTGCCAATTTGCATTTTGAAATTCCATCAGGGTTACATTAAAGTAAATAAAACAGAATAATTTCTTTCCCAGCCGCTTTTAGTCAAGATCCATTTTATCACTTTGGATTCAGTGGTAATGAGTTCCCTTGCCACAGGCCCAGCATGGGCATGCTAATCTGACAACTGATTATTTCTGCAATGTGCTTTTGCAGGATTTGTTTAATCTGATCAAATAAAGCTTGCACTCTCATTTCACTCCTGCCTTTGGGAAGAAGGTGCCTGGAGTCTGAAAACTAACGTCCAGGTTCAGGGGCAGCTTCTACCCAACAACCATCAGGCTTTGAACACTACGAACTCCAACAGAACTACGAGTTGCCTTGGTCCCAATGGGGGCGTTCAATGATTCTTTATTTTCAGGCACCGAGTTACAGTGAAATTCATTTTTTTGCATACAGTTTAAATTATTACTGTACATAAGCACGATCTTGATTAAATACAAAGTGCTTTGTTTTCATAAGTTCATAAGTGATAGGAAAAGAATTAGGCCATTTGGCCCATCAAGTCTACTCCACCATTCAATCATGGGCCTCCTCCAGTGCCATAGTGAGGCCCACCGGAAATTGGAGGAACAGCACCTCATATTTCGCCTAGGCAGCTTGCAGCCCAGTGGTATGAACATCGACTTCTCCAACTTTAGATAGTTCCTCTGTCCCTCTCTTCCCCTCCCCCTTCCCAGATCTCCCTCTATCTTCCTGTCTCCACCTATATCCTTCCTTTGGCCCGCCCCCCTGGCATCAGTCTGAAGAAGGGTCTTGACCCGAAACGTCGCCCATTCCTTCTCTCCCGAGATGCTGCCTGATCTGCTGAGTTACTCCAGCATTTTGTGAATAAATACCTTCAATTTGTACCAGCATCTGCAGTTATTTTCTTATACTATTCAATCATGGCTGATCGCTTTCCTCTCGACCCCATTCTCCTGCCTTCTCCCCATGACCCCTGACACCCGCACTAATCAAGAATCTGTCAATCTCTGCCTTAAAAATATCCCTTGTCTTGGCCTCCACAGCTTCTGTGGCAATGAGTTCCACAGATTAACTACCCTCTGACCAAAGAAGTTCCTCCTCATTTTTCTAAAGGTGTCAATTTATTCTGAGGCTATGGCCTCTAGTCCTAGATTCTCCCACTGGTGGAAAAACATCCTCTCCACGTCTACTCTATCCAGGCCTTCCACTATTCGGTAAGTTTCAATGAGGTCCCCCCCTCAACCTTCTAAACTCCAGCGAGTACAGGCCCAGTGCTGTCAAACGCTCATCATATGCTAACCCACTCATTCCTGGAATCATTCTTGTAAACCTCCCCTGGACCCTCTCCAGAGCCAGCACATCCTTCCTCAGAATCTGCTCACCGTACTCCAAATGTGGCCTCACCAGCGCCTTATAGAGCCTCAGCATTACATCTCTGTTTTTGTATTCCAGTCCTCGATATAAATGCTAGCATTGAATTTGCCTTCCTGACAGTCGAAACTCCTTCTCATTTCCTTCCTAAAAGAACTTTCTTTAATTCTGAGGCTGTGACCTCCGGTCCTAGACTCTCCCACTGGTGGAAACGTCCTCTCCACATCCACTCCATCCAGGCTTTATTTTGTTCCACTTTGCCTTCAACCGAATGGCTGACGGATTATTGTAGGTAGACACGCAATTAATTTACTTGGCCCCTGTTCCATGTAGGCAATCTATTATTGATCTAATTTATGAATGGGTGGTGGCTCAGGAGCTTCTGAGCAGGTTGTTGCTCATCCTCTAACTGATGCCTTTTTAGAATAACATAATTCAGGCTGTTAAGACCGGGAGTAGCTGCAATTTATCAAACTTTCATTTAACAGGGAAAGCAGTTTTATATTAGATGTGGCTAATGTTCCCTGATTATGCACAAATGACTAAATTGATTTCATCAATTATGGGAAACACTTAAGGTTATCCGTTCCTTTAAAGGTAGTGCATTTCAACAATAGCTGATCATACCTCTGGGCAAGATAGACACAGA
The DNA here is from genome assembly GCF_053455715.1 of Rhinoraja longicauda. NCBI lineage: Eukaryota > Metazoa > Chordata > Chondrichthyes > Rajiformes > Arhynchobatidae > Rhinoraja > Rhinoraja longicauda. The sequence goes on along the minus strand of NC_135962.1, from coordinate 57,978,527 downwards.
ATGCTGGAGTAACTCAGCAGGACAGGCAGCATCTCTGGAGAGAAGGAATGGGCGATGTTTCGGGTCGAGACCCTTCTTCAGACAGAGAGTCAGGGGAGTGGGAGACAGAGAAATGGAAGGGTAAGGTGTGCAAACACAGATCAACATAGAAAACAGGTGCAGGGGTAGGCCATTTGGCCCTTCGAGACAGCACCGCCATTCAATATGATCATGGCTGATCATCCTCAACCAGTACCCCTTTCCTGCTTTCTCCCCATATCCCATGATTCCGTTAGCCCTAAGAGCTATATCTAACTCTCTATTGAAAACATCCAGTGAATTGGCTTCCACTGCCACAGATTCACAACTCTCTGGGCACGATGATCAAGGAGATGTCGAATGGTACATTGTTAGCTATGGGGAAGGTCACAACGAGGCACACAATCAGTCAAATTAATCAGGAGGACAGTAAAACTAGTCGGTGAAATAGGATGGGGGAGAGAGGGAAAGCAAGGGTTATTTGAAGTTAGAGAAATCAATATTCATACCACTGGGTTGTAAGCTGCCCAAGCGAAATATGAAGTGTTCCTCCAATTTGCGTTGAGCCTCACTCTGACAGTGGAGGAGGCCCAGGACAGAAAGGTCAGTGAATGGGAGGGGGAGTTAAAGTGTTGAGCAACTGGTGTAAACTAGCATCTGCAGTTCCTTCTACACATCTCTGGGCAACATCTCCATCAGACTTGCCGACAAAGAATTATTCTTGAGTGCAGAGTCTGCAGTTGTCATGATAGAAGATTCCGTGCACTTCCAGTAGAGCTTAGAGAGAGCTACAGCGCGGAAACAGGCCCTGAGATCCACTGAGTCCGTGTAGACTAGCGATCACACCACACACTAGCACTAACCTACACACGAGGGACAATTTATAATTCACAGAAACCAAGTTACAGTGCAAGAGAGACCCGGGTTTGACCCTGAATACGGGTGCTGTTTGTACGTTCTCCCTGAGACCTGCGAGGGTTTTCTCCGGGATCTCGGGTTTCCCTCCACACTCCAAAGACAATTAGGTTGGTAGATTACTTGGCTTGGTATAATTGTAAATTGTCCCTAGTGTGTAGGATGCTGTTCATATGTGTGGGGGGAATAATGTTTAGTGCAAGGTAAAGCCAGCAAAGTCAGATCAAGGATAGTCCGAGGGTCACCAAAGAGGTATATGTTTTTGGAATGTGGGAGGAAACCGGAGCACCCAGGGAAATCCCACGTGGTCACAGGGAGGACGGACAAACTCCGTACAGACAGCACCCGTAGTCAGGATCGAACCTGGGTCTTTGTAAGGCAGCAACTCTACTGCAGTGCCACTGTGCCGCCCAATTTGCCTGGGTACTAGTAAAATGCTTGGGCACCTCGGGATGATGAAAGGTGCTATAGAAATGAAGGATGTGTGCCTTTAGAGACAAGATTTCAAAATCCATATGTTGTAGTTGCTAAATTTAACACTGGGGAAGAAGAGAGAACATGTGGCATGGGGAATGGCCATGTTACTGCCAAATGAATGTTTTAATTTGAAATTCTAATGTTTATCCAGGTAAAAAAATATAGGGCGGGACGGTGGCGCAGCGGTAGAGTTGCTGCCTTACAGCGTCAGAGACCTGGGTTCGATCCCGACTATGGATGCCGTCTGTACGGAGTTTGCATGTTCGCTCCGTGACCCCTGTGGGTTTTAGTTTAGAGATACAGCGCAGAAACAGGTCCTTTCGGCCCACCTTTCGAAGGGCCTGTTTCCACGCTGTATCTCTAAACTAAACCAAACTAAACTATTAAGTGCTATATTAAGTGCTAGTGCTATTGAGTGCTATATTTTGTAAGAAAGCCTTGCAGACCTGGAGGAAAAGAAGGGAGTTAATGCTAAATGAATATTCATGAACAGCTTCATCCTCTCTGTTATCAGGCTCCTAAGCTAGGGTACTGTCCGATTCACCTCTATCCCATTGCGGACATTGGACTTTGTCTGTGGAACTGATGCGCTACAATGCGGAGAACTATATTCTGCACTCTAGCTTCCCCTTTGCTCTACCTATTGTACTTGAGTTTGACTTGATTGTATTGAAGTTTAGTTTAAAAATACTGAGCAGGAGGCAGGCCCTCCAGCACACCGAGTCCGCACCGACCAGCGATCCCCGAGCACTACCACTATCCTACACACACAAGGGACAATTTACAATTATACCAAGTCAATTAACCTGCAAACCTGTACATCTTTGGAGTGTGGGAGAAAACGGAAGATCTTGGAGAAAATCCACGCGGGTCATGGGGAGAACGTACAAACTCCGTACAGACAAGCACCCGTAGTCAGTATTGAACCCGGGTCTCCGGCGCTGTAAGGCAGCAACTCTACCGCTGCGCCCACCGTGCCACCCATAGTGTTATGTGATCTGATTGGATAGCATGCAAAACAAAGTTCACTGGTGTCCAGTAACAAATTTAGTATACTCCTGTGCAACAGAATCACGGGTTCAATCCGGACCACGGGTGCTGTCTGTTCGGAGTTTGTACGTTCTCCCCGTGACCTGCGTTGGTTTTCTCCGGGTACTCCTGTTTCCACCCACACTCCAAAGACGTGCAGGTTAATTGTCCCCAGTGTGTAGGATGGAACTAATGTACGGGTGTGATCGTTGGTCAGCGCGCACTCGGTGGGCCGAAGGGCCTGTGTCCTCCACTGTATCTCTAAACTAAACTACACTCAGGGGGGTGTGGGGGAAAACTCACTTGGTGAGCCTGTTGCTGAACTGTCGGGATTCACGAACAGTGGGTGAGCAGATTGTTGGAGTTTCACTGCAGCAGGAATGACAATAGACAACAGATAATCGACAATTCGGTCCTTCGAGCCAGCACTGCCATTCACTGTCATCATGGCTGATCATCCACAATCAGTACCCCGTTCCTGCCTTCTCCACATATCCCTTGACTCTGCTATCTTTAAGAGCTCTATCTAAGTCTCTCTTGAAAGCATCCAGAGAATTGGCCTCAACTGCCTTCTGAGGCAGAGAATTCCACAGATTCACAACTCTCTGCGTGAAAACGTTTTTCCTCATCTGTGTAAACTGTGGCCTCTGGTTCTGGACTCCCCCAACATTGGGACATGTTTCCTGCCACTGGCGTGTCCACTCCCTTAATAATCTTAGATGTTTCAATAAGATCCCATCTCATCCTAAATTCCAGTGTATACAAGCCCATTCACTCCATACGACAGTCCCACCATCACCATTAATCTGGTGATCCTACGCTGCACTCCCTCAAGAGCAAGAATGTCCTTCCTCAAATTTGGAGTTTAAGCGGAAGCTGGATGCACGCAAGCGAGAAGTGGGAAGGGGAAGTGAAAGGGGTGGTAGGAGGCTAGCCTGAGAACTTCACTTCAGAATGGAGCTGTGGACTCGGACGTCATGTGCAGTTTACGAAGGAGTACAAATACCCTGGAGTGTGCCTGGACAGTATACTGGACTGGTCCAGGAACGCTGAGGTCCTGTACAAGAAGGGACAGAGCCGGCTGTACTTTTTGAGAAGGCTCCGCTCCTTCTACGTCTGCAGCAAGATGCTGCAGATGTTCTACCAATCGGTGGTAGCCAGTGCCATCTTCTTCGCTGCCGTGTGCTGGGGCAGCAGGGCGAAGGCCGCGGATGCCAACAGGATTAACAAGCTCATCAGGAAGGCTGGCTCCGTCCTGAGGGCAGAGTTGGATTGGTGGGAGGTGGTCTTGGAGGGGAGGATGCTCCTGAAACTGAGGAGCATCCTGGACAATACAGCTCACCCCCTCCATGACACGCCGGTCAACCTGAGGAGCACCTTCAGCAACAGACTGGTTCCACCAAGATGCAGCACAGAACGCCACAGGAGATCCTCTTCCCTGTGGCCATCAAACTGTACAACTCCTCCCCCTTCTGTCGTGGGGTAGACTGAGACTGACTACCCTACCCCCCCCCCCCCTACCCAATCTTTGCACGTCCACAATCCTTTCCACTCGTCACTTTCATTTAATGTTTTATTTATCTTGTGTTTTATGACTGTTGGCAGATCAATTTCCCTCCTGTGATAAATAAAGTTAACATAGAAACATAGAAAATTGGTGCAGGAGAAGGCCATTTGGCCCTTTGAACCAGCACCGCCATTCATTTTGATCATGGCTGATCATCCACAATCAGTAACCCGTGCCTGCCTTCTCCCCATATCCCTTGTTTCCACTAGCCCCAAGAGCTCTATCTAACTCTCTTTTAAATTAATCCAGTGAATTGGCCCCCACTGCCCTCTGTGGCAGAGAATTCCACAAATTCGCAACTCTCTGGGTGAAAAAGTTCTTTCTCATCTCAGTTTTAAATGGCCTCCCCTTTATCCTTAGACTGTGTGGCCCCTGGTTCTGGACTCCCCCAACATTGGGAACATTGTTCCTGCATCTAGCTTGTCCAGTCCTTTTATAATTGTATAAGTTCTATCGTATGGCATCATGTGTATCTCCATTTCACACTCTGTGTCCCAATACCCCTGTGGTCATCACGTTCAACGTACCAGTTTAAGGTTGGCAAGGGAGCAGGGAAAACAATTCTTTCCAAAGAAGGAATGACGCAGAAGGAACTGCGCGGCATCGTGGCGCAGCGGTAGAGACGCTGCCTCACAACGCCAGAGAACCGTGTTCGATCCTGACCTCGAGTGCTGTCTGTACTGAGTTTGTACCTTCTCCCTGTGACCGCGTGGGTTTTCTCCGGGTGCTCCGGTTTCCTCCCACGCTCCAAAGACGTGCAGGTTTGTAGGTTAATTGGGTTGGGTAAAAATTGTAAAATTGTCCCTCGTGTGTCGGGTAGTACGGGGATCGCTGGTCGGTGCGGTCTCGGTGGGCTGAAGGGCCAGCTCCTGCACCTATTGTCTATTGTCTATCGTCTATTGACTATGTCCAGCATCATTTGGTGAACCCGTGCTGTGTTGTACAGGAGTGTGCAAGTTGAACATTTACAGAACTAAACTGGGCTGGCAGGAAAACTGGGCTTTATTTTCTCCTTTGCGATATTTGATGGAGATTGCCCAAGTTATGATGAACTGTCACGGCCTGTTTGAGGTGCACTCAGGCTGATCCCTGGTAGTCTGACCCCGATCAGTACAATCATCATTTCTGCATCGATTGGTCTTGGGATTTTCGTGCACCTGGTCATAAATTGTCTGCTCGACCTATTTAATAAAATTCTGACACATGTAATTTTTTTTAATGGAATGCACTGATGAAAGCTTCCAATCTCGAGCAGTGACAGAGCCAACTCTGCCTGATCAGTTTCTACCGATGCGCCATTCAGCAAACTATTGTAATTGGTTAAGTGGTTCCAGTTACACAGAAGCAGCGAGGAGCAGCTTACGCTTGTTAATCACACTGAACATTGATAGTCATAGAGTGATACAGCGTGGAAATAGGCCCTTCAGCCCAACTCGCCCACACCGGCCAACACGTCCCATCCACACTAGTCCTGCTTGCCTGCGTTTGGCTCATACCCCAGCGAACCTGCCCTATCCATGTCTGAAGAAGGGTCTCGATCCGAAACGTCACCCATTCCTTCTCTCCAGAAATGCTGCCTGTCCCGCTGAGTTACTCCAGCATTTTGTGCCTATCTTCGGTTTAAACCAGCATCTGCAGTTCCGTCCTACACTATCCATGTACCTGTCTAATTGCTTCTTAAACGTTGCGATAGTACCCGCCTCAACTACCTCCTCCAGCAGCTCGTTCCAAACACTTACTGTCCTTTTGTGCGAAAAAGATACCCCTCAGATTCCTGTTAAATCTTTCCCCCATTCACCTTAAACTTATGTCCTCTGGTTCTCGATTCCCCTACTAAGGGCAAGAGACTCTGTGCGTCTGCCCAATCTATTTGTCTCATGGTTTTATACACCTATATAAGACTATCTTGTCCCAAGGAAGGGATATGGATGCATTCTGCTTAAGTTACCAGACATTTTATTGATGAGTAATGTGTGGAGAAATTAAGTTAGGTCCTCGAACAGCACAGAGGTCCAGCTGGTGGAGCTGCTGCTTCACAGCGCCAGAGACCCGGGTTCGATCCTGACCTCTGGCGCTGTCTGTGTGTGTGTGTGTGGAGTTTGCACGTTCTCCCTGTGACCACGTGGTCTTCCTCCGGGTGCTCCGGTTTCCCCCCCCACGTCCCATAGACGGGTGGGTTTGTGGATTAATTGACTTCTGTAAACTGTCCCTAGAGTGTAGGGAAGTGGATGCAAAAGTGAGATTACACAGAACTAGTGTCAAGTCAAGTCAAGTTTATTTGTCCCATACACATACAAGATGTGCAGTGAAATGAAAGGTCACCCACATTCCGGCAATAAGAGCAATAAAAATAAGCAATTTCACACACAATCACAGTGTTAACGGGTGGTCGATGGTGGGAGAGGATTCGACAGACGGAGCGGCCATTTTCCATGCTGTATCTCTAAATTAAACAAAACTAAACTAAACTAAGCATCTCATTGAGGACTGCCTAATGCCAACACCAGGTGAAAAATCACCTACAACTGAAAATCGAGTGTTACAAGAGCAGCCCGGTGGCGCAGCGGTAGAGTTGCTGCCTCACAGCGCCAGCGACTCCGGGTTCCATCCTGACTACGGGTGCTGACTGCACGGAGTTTGTATGTTCTCCCAGTGACCGTGTGGGTTTTCTCCGGGTGCTCCGGTTTCCTTCCACACTCGAAAGATGTGCAGGTTTGTAGGCCAACTGGCTTCTGTAAATTGTCCCTAGTGTGTAGGATAGTGTTAGTGTACAGGGTGATCGATGGTCGGCGCGGTCTCGTTTCCAAGCTGTACCTCTAAAGTCTAAAGTCTACTCCCTGCAAACTGGATAATTCTACAAATGAGCATGAGATTTATCATAACAATTTTGAAATAAGAACATAGATAGTTGCATAGGGCTGCTTAGTTAACCAAAAACAAAAATCTGTCATAAGTTCATAAGTGATAGGAGCAGAATTAGGCCATTCGGCCCATCAAGTCTACTCCGCCATTCAACCATAGCTGATCTATCTCCCCCTCCTCACCCCATTCTCCTGCCTTCTCCCCAAAACCCCTGACACCTGTACTAATCAAGAATCTATCTATTTCTTCCTTAAAAATATGCCACAACTTTTTTGGTATAAATTTCTATTGTACAACAGATTGTGCAAACTTGTCATACTATTTATACCCACCAGCCTCCACCGAAGGTAGGATTTAATGACAGGTTGACATTGTTATAGCCAGTTATCATCACAGATACAGGATCAGGAAAGCATTCACGGGAAATGCATGTTGGAAGTAAAGATGTCAACGCATAACTCACAGCATAGGCAGCAGCCATTTGGCCCATCTAGTCAATGCAGGTTTCTCTGCTCCAGCCCACCTTTTTTTCTCTCAGCCCAGCAGACGAGTGATAGGTGGTCACAGGTGAGGATCCACCTAACACCTGCCTGGAAATAGACACAAAATGCTGGACTAGCTCAGCGGGTCAGGCAGCATCTCTGGAGAGAAGGAATGGGTGACGATTTGGGTCAAGACCCTTCTTCAGACTATCACTTGCCTGGCTTTGTCCTGCCCCTCCCCACCTCTCTCCCAGCTTCACCTCCCCCCCCCCCCACCGCAATCAGTCTGAAGAAGGGTCCTGACCCCAAACGTCACCTTGCCATGTTCTCCAGAGATGCTGCCTGACCCATTGAGTTACTTCAGCACTTTGTTATATTTTGTAATCCAGCATCTGCTGTTCCTTGTGCCTCCATTCATCGATTGTTGCCTAATATAACCCAGAAAGAATATTCCCCAGCTTACTGTAACGCTTACACACACTCACACGCACACATACGCATGCGCACATGCACACACACACAAACACACACACACGTCTGAAGAAGGGTCTCGAACCGAAACGTCACCCATTCCTTCTCTCCATAGATGCTGCCTGTCCTGCTGAGTTACTCCAGCATTTTGTGTCTATCTTCAGTGTAAACCAGCATCTGTCGTTCCTTACTACACATACACACACACACACATGGGCGCACACACACACACACCTACATATGTAGTTTTGCGTCTGGTACAACATGTATTAATCAATCAGTTCTAAACATCAGTCACTCTCCAAAGAATATGCTTGGTTGGAGATGTTGAATGGAGCAGTACAAATTTCATCATATCGAGAATGGCACTTGAAATCAGATGAAAGTGCCGTTGTTAGAAATACCAATTTGTTCAGAGTTCTCCACCATTTCATGCAATTTGCCTATGAATTGGTTAGTAAAACAAGAGGCTCTTTAGTCTCAATGGATAAGATGCATAATTCAATGAGATAAATAACCGTGGGACTGCGGATCAAAGAAAGACCAGAGTAAACCTGTTATTGTAGCAGTCAAGTCTCTCTCCCTCTCTACAGTTTAATGGGCAGGACACAAGTGTGAATGGTACTTGAATTTGTAAGGGGAATTTTCTTTGCAGACAAGACTGAAAAAAGGCACCGACCTGAAACATCACCTATTTATGTTTTCCAGAGATGCTGCCTGACCCGCTGAGTTGCTCCAGCATTTTGTGTCTTTTTACCCCCTCCCCCCCGCCTTAATTCTCAAAGGAAGCGGTCACGGTGGCGCTGTAGTAGAGTTGCTGCCTTACAGCGAGTGCAGCGCCGAAGAACCGGGATCAATCCCGCATACTGGTGCCGTCTGTACAGTGTTTGTACGTTCTCCCCGTGACCTGCGTGGGTTTTCTCCGAGATCATCGATTTCCTCCCATACTCCAAAGACGTACAGGTTTGTAGGTTAATTGGCTTGGCAAATGTAAAAATTGTCCCTAGTAGGTGTAGGATAATGTGGGGGGATCGTTGGTCGGCGCGGACCCGATGGGCCGAAGGGCCTGTTTCCACGCTGTATCTCTAGGCAGGTCCTTGTCCCTTCTTATGTTGCCATTGCATTTGAAAATACCACAAGCAATGAGCAGTCCATCACAGGTAGACACAATGTGCTGGAGTGACATCATATTTGCTCTGTGCTGTGAGAGCATTTTCGCACAAAATGTTGCATCAGGCACAAGGCCACGGAGGTGTGTTTGGGCAGTCACTGAATCAAAGATTAGCTTGAAGGAAGAGAGAGAGTCAAAAAGTTTGCTCAGTGGTGCAGCGGTAGAGTTGCTGCCTCACAGCGCCAGAGACCAGGGTTCGATCCTGACTATGGGTGCTGTCTGTAGGGAGTTTGCACGTTCTCCCAGTGACCATGTGGGTTTCTTCCGGGTGCTCCGGTTTCCTCCCCCGCTCCAAGTACATAGGATGGTGTTGGTGTACGGGGATTGCTGGTCGGCGCGGACTCGGTGGGCCGAATGGCCTGTTTCCATGCTGTATCTCTAAAATCTAAAGTAAAGTAATTATCAGTATTACGGTCGAAGAGGGGCTGAAGGTCCTGATGTTTATGAAGGAAGACAAAAATATGTCTGTAGACACAATTGGGAAGGAACTGTATCTACACTGTGTGACTCTATAACTGAGAGAACTGCAGCTGCTGTAGTGGTAGTAGGGGTTGCCAACTATCTCACTCCCAAATAAGGGACAAGGTGATGTCACTGCCCCACGTGACCTCACCCAGCCAGCGGCCACGTGCTCCCGCTCCACCAATGGCAGCCGCCAGGGCCGGGAGGCGGGTTGCTAAGCAACCTCCATTAGGCGGCGCCCGGGCCTCCGGGCCTACACTGTCCGGGCCTGCAGCGTCCGGGCCTACAGCACCCCCCGGGCCTAATACGGGACAAGGGCGGTCCCGTACGGGACAAACCAATTAAGTCCAAAATACGGAATGTCCCGGCTAATATGGGACAGTTGGCAACCCTAAGTGGTAGATGCCTGGAACACACTGCCATGGGTGATGGTAAAAGCAGACATTATTTCAACGTTTAAGAAGCATATAGACGGACGCACAAACATGCAAAGAGTGGAGAGATATGACCAAATATAGGCTGAATTGGCAACATGGTCGGCACTAAGATTGTGGGCCAAAGGGCCTGTTCCTGTGCCGAACTGTTCTATGTTGTTTGAAAGGAGCCTATGACAGTGGTTAGTAGAAACAAAGAATTGCAGCCATGATCACAATGAATGGCGGTGCTGGCTCAAAGGGCCAAATGGCCCCCTCCTGCGCCTATTTTCCATGTTTCTATGTTTCGATGGGTCGAGACCTGAAGAATGGTCTCGAGCCGAAACGTCGCCCATTCCTTCTCTCCAGAGATGCTGCCTGACCCGCTGAGTTACTCCAGCTTTTTGTGGTCTATCTTCAATGTAATAATAGTTACTGGTATCAAAGCGGAGACGGGAGATCAAAGACCAAGAGTTTCATTAGGCTGCATGCATCAGTTATCACAGGACATCGTGCAGCATGAAAACATGCAGGATGAGAGTGGGCAAAGTTTAAAGGAGAGATGTGCGGGACAAGTGTTTTTTGCACAGAGGGTGGGGCGTGCCTGGAACACACAGCCCCAAAGCAGATGTTAGCAGATGCAGATGGTCAAAGCAGATGTTAGTTCATTCAAAAGACTTTTGGAGAGGCACATGGTATGCATAGAATGGAGGGATATGGGGTTATGTGCAGATAGATAAGTGATGGTCTTGGCATCATGTTCGGCACAGGCATTGTGGGCCGAAGGGCCTGTTATTGTGTTGTACTGTTCTATGTTCTAATAGACCCTACAGCTCAGCAGGTCTATGCAGACCATCAAACACCCGCTTACACTAACTCCACACTTATGCCAGGCTATCGTCAACTCTTTCCAGCTTTAGTTTACTTTTTTATTATTGTCACGTGCACAGAGGTACAGTGAAAAGCTTTTGTTTGCGTGCGATCCAGTCAAAGAAAAGATTATACGTGAATACAATCAAGCCGTCCACATGCACAGATAAAGGGTGCAACATTTAGTGCAAGATGTAACATTGAAGTCCGATAAAGTCCACTTAACAGCATCTCACATTTCGCTTGGGCAGCCGACAGCCCAGTGGTATGAATATTGATTTCTTTAACTTCAGGTAGCCCCGGCATTCCCTCACTCTATCCCTCCCCCACCCAAGTCACACTAGCTTCTCGTTTTCACCCAACAAACAGCTAACAATGGCCTGTCAGATTTAGCTCTGAGGGCCAAAGGAATCAAGGGATATGAGGAAAAAGCAGGAAAGGGATACTGATTTTAGATGATCAGCCATGATCATATTGAATGGCGGTGTTGGCTTGAAGGGCCGAATGGCCTCCTACTGCACCTATCTTCTATGTTTCTGTTTCCTTTATCATTGTTACCTTTTTGCGTATCTTTCATTCACTGTTCTTTATCTCTCTACATCATCGTCTATATCTCTTGTTTCCCTTATCCCTAACCAGTCCGAAGAAGTGTCTCGAACCGAAACGTCACCCATTCCTTCTCTCCAGAGATGCTGCCTGTCCCGCTGAGTTATTTGAGACATTTTCTGTCTATCTAAAGTCCACTTAAAGATTGTTCCCAGCTGTTACCCGGCAACTGAACCGTCCAACCTACAACCAGTGCAGTCCTGAACAGACTTGATCAGACTTTACTTGCTTTATCTTGCACTAAACGTTGCTCACGTTATTCCCTTTGTCATGTATCTGTACACTGTGGACAGCTCGATTGTAATCATGTCTTGTCTTTCCACTGACTGGTTAGCACGCAACAAAAGCTTTTCACTGTACCTTGGTGCACACGACAATAAGCTAAACTCAAACTAAACTCAGCTCAATCTCAAAGGTCTCCAATCAGGTAGATGGAAAGTCTGATCTTGTAAGTTCATTCGTCAAAGAAGCAGAATTAGGCCATTCAGCCCATCAAGTCTATCTTTCCTTCTCAACCACATTTTCCTGCTTTGTCTTCTGTTTGGATCTATTGTCTGATCTGTTTGGATAGCATGCAAAACAAAGCTTTTCACTGTACCTCGGTGCACGTGACAATGATAAACCCAGCCTTGACCTGAAACCCGAAGGGACTCGACCCGAAATGTCACCTGTTCCTTTCCTCCAGAGATGCTGCCTGACTCGCTGAGTTACTCCAGCTTTTTGTGTCTATCTTCGGTGTAAACCGGTGGGGCAGCGGCAGAGTTGCGCCAGAGACCCAGGTTCAATCCAGACCACGGGTGCAGTCTGTACGGAGTTTGTACGTTCTACCCGTGACCTGCGTGGGTTTTCTCTGGGCGCTCCGGTTTCCACCCACACTCCAAAGACGTACAAGTTTTGTAGGTTAATTGGCTTCGGTAAAATTGTAAATTGTCCCTGGTGTGTGTGGGGCTGTGTTAATGTGCGGGGATCGCTGGTCAGCGCGGACTCGGTGGGTCGAAAGGCCAGTTTTCACGCTGTATCTCTAAACTAATAATAGACCCAAATCTTGTGGCGCTTGCTTTGCGCTCCGCTCCCATGCTTTCTCAGTTATTCAATCGGCCTCAGTTAGCTGCTTGCTGCATTTTCCCCCGTGGTTTATAATTAGCCCCGGAGAGAAGGAAAATTGTCGAACATCCAGGTGTCCTTTGAGCGGCAGAGGTATTTACCTTTCACTCTGCCACCTGGCTTGGTCCCCTTTGATTTTTGCAGTGAGCCGCAAAGACAGCAAGGACTCTAATTAGCCCATTACCAGTTGCACTTGGAACACGGGAGAACAGGTACAGTAACAAGAGTAACGGGCGACCCTCGGGAATCGTTGTCCTTCTACGAAGTGTACAAAATCATGAGAGGAATAGATCGGGTAGATTCACAGAGTCATTTGCCCAGAGTAGGGGAATGGTGGACCAGAGGACATAGGTTCAAGGTGAAGGGGAAGAGATTTAATAGGAATCTGAGGGGTAACTTTTTCACACAAAGGGTGGTGGGTGTATGGAATGAACTGCCAGAGGAGGTAGTTGAGGCTGGGAACTATCCCAACGTTTAAGAAACTGTTAGATAGGTACATGGATAGGACAGGTTTGGAGGGATATGGACCAAACGCAGTTAGGTGGGACTAGTGTAGCTGGGACATGTTGGTCGGTGTGGGCAAGTTGGGCCGAAGGGCCTGTTTCCACACTGTATCACTCTATGACTTTATAACTCTAAGCAGCAATACAATGTACCAGCATCTGCAGTTATTTTCTTTCATCACATTATGCCTTTCATCGCTAATCCAGATATCATCTCATACTCAGCAAAACGCAAAATGCTGGAGGAACACAGCAGGTCAGGCAGCGCCTGTGGAGAGAATGTACAGACGCCTGAAGCAGGTTCCTGATCTGAAACGTCACCTGTCCGTTCCCTCCACAGATGCTGCCTGACGGGCTGAGTTCTTCCAGCACTTTTGTGTTTAGTTCAGGATTCCGGCATTTGACGTCTCTTGTGTGTCCATTTGTCATCGTTTCGCGTTGTTTTTTATGGGACATTGGTATCTGCAAATTGACTATTTCCCACATTACACCAGCGTCTACACAACTGTTGGATTGCCTTGTCGAGTTCTGCCTTCAGCAGCAATTCCAAGGACTAGAAACCTTGAGCAAAACACAAAAAGAGCTGGAAGAACTCAACAGGTCAGGCAGCACCTGTGAAAGGAAATAGACCGGCAACGTTTCGGGGTCGGACCATTGACCTATAGTTCCCAGGCCAAAAGAAAAAAAAACTGGAATAGATCGGGTAAATAGATCGGGTGTCAGAAGTTATGGGGAGAAGGGTCTCGACCCGAAACGTCACCCATTCCTTCTCTCCCGAGATGCTGCCTGACCTGCTGAGTCACTCCAGGATTTTGTGAATAAATCGATTTGTACCAGCATCTGCAGTTATTTTCTTATACTATAGGCAGGAGAATGGGGTTAGGAGGGAGAGATAGATCAGCCATGATTGAATGGTGGAGTAGACTTGATGGGCCGAATGGCCTTACTCTACTCCTATCACTTATGTTCTTATGGATCTTATGATCTTATGAGAGTCTATTGCTCTAAGTAAGGGAATCGAGAACCAGAGCACATAGGTTTAAGATGAGGGAGGAAAGATTTAATAGGAACTTGAGGGGTAACGTTTTCACACAAAGGTTGGTGGGTGTATGGAACGAGCTGCCGGTGGAGTCAGGTGCTATTGCAATGTTTAAGAAACATTCAGACAGGTACATGGATAGATGTGGAGGGATATGGACCAAATGCATGCAGGTGGGACTAGTATGGCTGGGACATGTTGATCGGCATGGGTGAGTTGGGTCGAAGGGCCTGTTTCCACACTATGACTGTGGGATGGAGCAAAAAGTAGCACTGGTGGAGAGAGGTGAGGAGTGAGGGATGTTTCTCGGAGATGCTTGAGCCGCTGAGTTACTCCAGCACATTATGCCTTTCATCGCTAATCCAGATATCATCTCATACTCAGCAAAACGCAAAATGCTGGAGGAACACAGCAGGTCAGGCAGCGCCTGTGGAGAGAATGTACAGACGCCTGAAGCAGGTTCCTGATCTGAAACGTCACCTGTCCGTTCCCTCCACAGATGCTGCCTGACGGGCTGAGTTCTTCCAGCACTTTTGTGTTTAGTTCAGGATTCCGGCATTTGACGTCTCTTGTGTGTCCATTTGTCATCGTTTCGCGTTGTTTTTTATGGGACATTGGTATCTGCAAATTGACTATTTCCCACATTACACCAGCGTCTACACATCTGTTGGATGTTTCAATGACGGTAAAATAATGACAGCACTGTGGAGCAGCGGTAGAGTTGCTGCCTTACAACCCTCACCAGTGACCCGGGTTCCATCCTGACCACAGGTGCTGTCTGTACGGAGTCTATATGTTCTCCCTGTGACCGTGTGGGTTTCCTCTGAGATCTTCGGTTTCCTCCCACATTCCAAAGACGTACGGGTATGTAGGTTAATTGGCTTGGTGTATGTGTAAATTTTCCCTAGTGTGTGTAGAATAGTGTTACTGTGCGGGGTGATCGCTGGTCGGTGTGGACCCGGTGGGCCGAAGGGCCTGTTTCCGCGCTGTATCTCTAAACTAAACTAAACCTCTGATCCTCAGTCTGTGGGTTACATTGCTACAAAAACATTTAGCTTGGAATGATGTGAATAATTCTGATCTTGGCTCCCAATGTCTGGGATCAATATCTTATCAGAGGTGTGGTCAAATACCTCTTGGCTGAGATCATTGGCTCTTTTATGTCGTTATAAAAATAAAATAATCTAGGCCCCGGACTTTGAATGGCAGAGTTTGTAATCCTTCAGTTATTTTCCAACGGATTAAAATTCTTTCAACTACCGGGCTGGGAAAGAAAGTGACTGCTGCCGAAGCAACTGTTGACCAAAGGAAAAGTGCCTTTCCGGGAGGTTTTATTTCCCGACAGGAATCCTTCGTCAGAAAGGATGTGTGTCTCTTGAGCGGCCAAGGTGCAAGTTCAAATCTCACTGCGTTGCGTAAAATGGAGGTTTAAACGTATTGTTGCACTGTTGAAGATGCTTATTTTTCATGTTCGTAAGATATACGAGCAGAATTAGGCCATTCAAGTCTACTTTGCCATTCAATCATGGCTAGGGTTGCCAACTTTCTAACTCCCAAATAAGGGACAAAAGGTGACGTCACCTCCCGCGCCCCACGTGACCTCACCCAGCCAGCGAGCACGCGCTCCCGTTCCACCAATGGCGGTCGCCCAGGCCGGGAGGCGGGTTGATACGCAACCTCCGTTCGGCGAACACACTCACCCCTGCTCCCCGAACACACTCCATTAGCCTACACTGTCTGGGCCTACAGTGGCCCGGGCCGACAGTGTCTGGGCCTACAGTGTCTGGGCCTGCACTGTCCAGGCCTACAGTATCTGGGCCTACAGTGTCTGGGTCTACAGTGTCCGGGCCTACAGTGTCTGGGCCTACAGCGGCCCATGGGCCTACAGTGTCCGGGCCTACAGCGTCCCCCGGGCCCAATACGGGACAAGGGCGGTCCCATATGGGACTAACCAATTTAGCCCAATATACGGGATGTCCTGGCTAATACGGGACAGTTGGCAACCCTAATCATGGCTGATCTCTCTTTCCCTCTCAACCCATTCTCCTGCCTTCCAATGGTCCAATGCTTTATTTATTGTCGTGTCTACAGGCACAGTGAAATACATTTTTTGCATACAGATCCGCAAGCCTATCCCTGTACATATCCCAGCGTACCCCACTCCCCATAACCCCTGAAGTCCGAACTAATCAAGAATCTGTCAACCTCCGCCTTAAAAATACCCACTGACTTTTGGCCTCCACAGCCGTCTGTAGCAATGAATTCCGCTGATTCACCTCCCTCTGACTAAAGAATTTACTCTGCCCATTTCCGTCGTTGATCCATATCCCGCTCAGCACTTTGGCAGCCTTCCTCACTGTCTGCAACTCCACCAATTTTGGTGCCGTTGGCCAACTTACTGACGAACCCATCTACATTTACGTCCAAGTCATCTATAAGAGTGGAGGTCCCAGCACAGATCCCTGTAGAATTCCACTGCTCACAGACCTCGATGCAGAACAACACCCTTCCTCGCAACCCTCTCTTCCTTCTGTGGCTGAGCCAGTTCTACATCCAAAGGACCGTCACTGAGGCTCCCATGCATCTTAATCTCGAAGATTGAGCCCACAATGAGGTCGTTTACTGGATCGAACGTGTTCGCCCGCCCCGGATCGCGGGGCTTGGGTCGAGGACATTTCACCGTCCGGCGCGGCCTAAGATGGCCGCGGGATATTTCTCTGCTGGGCGGGGGCTTCAATGTCGGGAGCCACGACCGCCCCGACGTGCAACAACAGCGGCAGCGACAGCGTGTTCGCCCACCCCGGATCGGACTTATCATCAGCGGAGCCGGCCGTCTTCGGAGGCTGCGGGAGCGGCTGCGACGCGCCTTAGGCTTGGCCCGCTGTGGACCGTCCGGTGCGGCCTGCAACCACAACAACCTGACTGCGGGCGAGGACAGCAGGAGAAGGGAAAGACATTGTGGCCTTCCATCACAGTGAGGAGAGAGAGGACTGGAGGAGACTCACTGTGATGGATGTTTCTTTGATGGATGTTTCTTTTTTTGTGTGTTTTTGGGGTTGGGTAATTTGAGTGCCTATTTAATGCTTTTATTGTTGGACTGTGTTTTTGGGGGTTTTGGGGTTGTGTAATTTGAATGCATATTTAATGCTTTTATTGTTGGGCTGTGTTTTGGGGGTTTTTGGGGTTGTGTAATTTGAATGCCTATTTAATGCTTTTATTGTTGGACTGTGTTTTGGGGGTTTTTTGGGGTTGTGTAATTTTAATGCTTATTTAATGCTTTTATTGTTGGACTGTGGGTGACTGAATTTCGTCCAATATTGGATGACAAATAAAGCTATCTTGAATCTTGAATCTTGAATCTTGAATGTAGCCAACATCCACTGACTCATCAATCACCTTTGTGGCGGCACGGTAGCGCAGCGGTAGAGTTGCTGCTTTACAGCGAATGCAGCGCCGGAGACTCAGGTTCGATCCTGACTACGGGTGCTGCACTGTAAGGAGTTTGTACGTTCTCCCCGTGACCTGCGTGGGTTTTCTCCGAGATCTTCGGTTTACTCCCACACTCCAAAGACGTACAGGTATGTAGGTTAATTGGCTGGGTAAATGTTAAAAAAAAAAAAAAAAATTGTCCCTAGTGGGTGTAGGATAGTGTTAATGTACGGGGATCACTGGGCGGCACGGACTTGGAGAGCCGAAAAGGCTTGTTTCCGGCTGTATATATATGATATGATGATGATCTCCTCCAAAAAAACCTCAATGAAGTGGCGGCGCCTAACGGCTGCGGCTCGCTAGCAGTCTGTTCGTCTTTTTTCCTTTTTTTTTGTTGTGTGTCGGTGTTGGGATGGTTTTTGTATTTTTTTTTGGTTGTGTATGAGTGGGGGGGTGGTGGTGTGGGTGGGGGGTGGCGGGGGGGGTGGGGGAAACTTTTCTCTTCCTCACGGCGCGGGATGCGGCTCGGCTGCGGGGCCTAACATCGCCCGGTGCGGCTCGGCCGCTGGACTTTACATCGCCCGGTGCGGCTTGGCTGCTGGACTTAACAGTACCCGGTGCGGCTCGGCCGCGGGACTTTACATCGCTGGTGCGGCTTGGCCGCTGGACTTAACAGTGCCCGGTGCGGCTCGGCCGCGGGACTTAACATCGCCCGGTGCGGCTCGGCTGCGGGACTTAACATCGCTGGTGCGGCTCGACCACGGGACTTTTCATCGCAGGTGCGGCTCGGCTGCGGGACTTTACATTGCTGGTGCGGCTCGACCACGGGACTTTACATCGCCCGGTGCGGCTCGGCTGCGGGACTTAACATCGCCCGGTGTGGCTCGGCTGCGGGACTTTACATCGCTGGTGCGGCTCGACCACGGGACTTTACATCGCCCGGTGCGGCTCGGCTGCGGGACTTAACATCGCCCGGTGCGGCTCGGCTGCGGGACTTTACATCGCTGGTGCGGCTCAACCATGGGACTTTACATCGCCCGGTGCGGCTCGGCTGCGGGACTTAACATCGCCCGGTGCGGCTCGGCTGCGGGACTTTACATCGCTGGTGCGGCTCGACCACGGGACTTAGCTGCGCAAGGCTTGGTCGCGGGGCCTTTCATCGCCCGGCTCGGCCGCGAGACGTTTCAGCGCCCGGTACGATTCGGCCGGGGGGACTTCCATCCCCTTGCGGGGACTGTGCGGGTCGGTCGGGGACGAGCTGTCTGTCCGTGGGCGTGGGGAAGAGAGTGGAAGTTTTGTTGCCTCCATCACAGTGAGGGGATGTTTGGAGTCACTGTGATGGACGTTTGTGTTGGGGCTATGTGTCTTGTGTTCTTTTTTTCTATGACTGCTATGTAGTTTCGTTCGGTACTTCGGTACCGAATGACAAATAAAGCTCTGTTATACTGTTATAAGACACGAACCACCATGGACAAAGCCATGCCTACTGACCCAAAATTAACACGTTCCCTTCCAAATGAGAATAAATGCTATTCTGAAGATAATCCACTCCCTCTTCTCCCCTCTCCCATCAGGCAAAAGATATAGAATTGTGAAAATACACACCTCCAGATTCAGGGACAGTTTCTTCTCAGCTGTTATCAGGCAACAGAACCATCCTACCACAACCAGAGAGCAGTGCTGAACTACTATCTACCTCTTTGATGACCCTCGGACTATCCTTGATCAGACTTTGCTGGCTTTACCTTGCACTAAACGTTATTCCCTTATTATATATCTATACACTGTAAATTGCTTGATTGTAATCATGTATTGTCTTTCTGCTGACTGGATATCACGCGACAAAAGCTTTTCACTGTACCTCGGTACACATGACAATAAACTAAACTGAGACTAAGAATTCTCTCCAATTGTTTCCCTACCACTGACGTGAGGCTCAACAGACTATAATTTCCTGGAATTTCTCCACAGCCCTTCTTAAACTCTTTATTAGTACGGGTGTCAGGGGTTATGGGGCGAAGGCAGGAGAGTGAGGTTGAGATAGATCAGCCATGATTGAATGGTGGAGTAGACTTGATGGGCCGAATGACCTAATTCTACTCCTAGAACTTATGAGACTTGTGAAACAAAGGAATAACATTGGCTAGACACAAAATGCTGGAGTAACTCAGCGGGTCAGGCAGCATCTCGGGAGAGAAGGAAAGGGTGACGTTTCGGGTCGAGATCCTTCTTCAGACTAATGTCAGGAGAGGGGGTGGGACAAAGATAGAATGTAGTTGGAGACAGTAAGACTAGTGGGAGAATTGGGAGGGGGGAGGGGATTGAGAGGGAAAGCAAGGGCTATCTGAAGTTAGAAAAGTCAATGTTCATACCGCTGGGGTGTAAACTACCCAAGCGAAATATGAGGTGCTGTTCCTCCAATTTGGGCTGGGCCTCACTCTGACAATGGAGGAGGCCCAGGACAGAAAGGTCAGATTGGGAATGGGAGGGGGAGTTAAAGTGCTGAGCCATTGGGAGATCAGGTAGGTTAAGACGGACTGAGCGGAGGTCAGTCCTGAACAACATTGGCTATTCTCCCGTCCTCCAGAACCTTGCCTTTGTCAAGGCCCCTGCAATCTTCTCTTTTGCCTCTCTCAATAATCTGAGATAGGTCTCATCCGGCTCTGGGGATTTATCTGCCTTAATGCTCTTCAAGAGCCTCTTGCTTGATCACAAACTGCCCTTGCTTATTAGTATTCGCCACACTGATCTCACTGTCTTCTATGTCCTTCTCCTTGGTGAATACAGATGCAAAGTACCCTCTCTCCAGCTCCATTTCCATCTCCCAATCTCCATCTCCACCCTCCCACCAGGAGCATTCGGATATCCTCCAGCATCTCCCTGGAGGAGACGGCAGCATCTATTATAAATGCTTTAAATCCTGCAGAGACTCCCCGTCAAATCTTACTTGGCATTTTCTGACGGACATTTAACCACGTTCACGATGCTATAAAAATGCTAATTTCTGGTGGTCGTTGGACAGACCATTCATTTGCTGCCTGGTTCAAACAGAGGAGCGGGGTTTGGCTGTGTTTACCACAGCTGGGATTTGCATGTCCATTTGAGATATGTATGCTCACTGCCCAAACACGGAACTGCGTGTGGCTCTGCAGTGTTACCATGGTGATCATAAGATCATTTAGTCTTCCAGTGTAAAGAAGCAGGGTTTATTCCAAATTATAGTGAAATCTCAACACTCACCCCTCTGCAGGTGAACCCAGAGAGAGAAAGGTTGAGTTAAATGTATTGCTGCGCGCATCTCAATGGCCGGGGGATTAACATGTGTGATGATAAGAAATTAATAGTTTGACCCTGCTCCGATATTAGGGGATGTGTAAAGATATTTCCAGCTAACATCCCCGCATTTAGGTGTCAGTTTGATGCATTATTCACGCATTAGGTGTTGCAGTGAATCATTTTGTGGTGCAATATTTATCTTAGAAAGTTAATAATCCCTGCTGTGGTTAGAGTTCTAACTCACTCTGATCAAACCTGCCCTCCACCCATCCCGAGGACCTTTTTTGCTTTTGATGCAGAGTGAGTGAAGAACATTCACTCCACCTTCTGGGGTGTAACCAAATCAGATTCCACATTTGCTCGACATCACCTGGAATGCGGTTGTTCCTTTTGCATAGCTTTCATTCATTTGTTAACTGTTACCTTTTCATATCTCTCGTTTACCTCTCCCCTGACTCTCAGTCTGATGAAGGGTCTCGACCCGAATTGTCACCTGTTCCTTTTCTCCAGAGATGCTGCCTGACACGCTGAGTTACTCCAGTTTTTGGTGTCTATCTTCGGTGTAAACCAGCATCTGCAGTTCCTTCCTACACATGCAGGTTAAGTCTATGTGGCGCAGCGGTAGAGTCGCTGCCTTACAACGCCAGAGACCCGGCTTTGATCCTGACTACGAGGGTGCCGTCTGTACGAGGGTGCATCCTTTAGAAGGATGAGAGGGGATCTTATCGAAACATATAAGATTATTAAGGGGTTGGACACCATGTTCCCAATGTTGGGGGAGTCCAGAACCAGGGGCCACAGTTTAAGAATAAGGGGTAGGCCATTTAGAATGGAGATAAGGAAAAACTTTTTCAGTCAGAGAGTTGTAAATCTGTGGAATTCACTGCCTCAGAAGACAGTGGAGGCCAATTTTCTGAATGCATTCAAGATAGAGCTTGATAGAGCTCTTAAGGATAGCGGAGTCAGGAGGTATGGGGAGAAGGCAGGAACGGGGTACTGATTGAGAATGATCAGCCATGATCACATTGAATGGTGGTGTTGGCTCGAAGGGCCGAATGGCCTCCTCCTGCACCTATTGTCTATTGTACGGAGTTTGCATGTCCTTTCTATGACCGCTAAGGATTTCTCCGGGTACTCCGGTTTCCTCCCACACACCAACGACGTACAGGTTTGTAGATAGACACAAAAATATTTGTAGGTTGTGTAGGAAGGAACTGCAGATGCTAGTATGTAACCAAAAATAGACACAAAGTGCTGGAGTAACTCAGCAGGTCAGGCAGCAACTCTGGAGAACATGGATCGGTTCAAGATCCTTCTTCGGACTTCTTCAAAGAAAGTGCAGTCTTTAGGGTCTTTAGGGTCACTACAAGCGACAACTTAATTTATAATATCCAACAACACAGTAAATTGTACCAAAGATTTGTGTCGGGACATTTATCAGGTAGTATTTGACAACACGCTGTTGCATTCACAAGAGCGGTAACACTTCAAAAAGTACTTAATTGCCTGTAAAGCTCTTTGGGATGTCCCAAGATAGTGATAGAAGCTGTATATATGCAAATTCCCATTTCCGAAAATAAAATCAGGCCTGTAATCCTGTCACCGATGATTTACAATTTATTAAACGCCAAAGTGCTGATTTAAATTTGACAAGTGTGACCATCCTTGAATAATGGCACCCGAGATGGAGGGTGACCTTCAGAGCTGCCTGCCTTTAACCAGCACTGCACAACCAATCCTGGGAGAGGGGCAAAGGGGTTCATAAGTCCATGCGTTCTAGGAGCAGAATTAGGCCATTCGGCCCATCAAGTCTACTCCGCCATTTGTGCGGCACGGTGGCACAGCGGATGCAGCGGCGGAGACCCGGGTTCGATCCTGACTATGGGCGCCGTCTGTACGGAGTTTGTACGTTCTCCCCGTGACCTGCATGGGTTTTCTCCGAGATCTTCGGTTTCCTCCCACACTCCAAATACGTACAGGTTTGTAGGTTAATTGGCTGGGTAAATGTAAAAATTGTCCTTAGTGGGTGTAGGATAGTGTTAATGTGCGGGGATCGCTGGGCGGCGCGGACCCGGTGGGCTGAAAGGGCCTGTTTCCGCACTGTATCTCTAAACTAAACTAAACTAAGCCATTCAATCGTGACTGATCTATCTTTCCCTCTCAACCCCATTTTCCTGCCTTCTCCCCATAACCCCTGACATCCTTACTAACCAAGAATTTGTCAATCTCCGCCTTAAAATCTTTCCGCTGACTGGGTAGCACACGACAAAAGCTTTTCACTCCGTCAATAAACCAAACTGAATTGAATTTTTTAAATCCAATTACTTGGCCTCCACAGCCATCTATGGCAATGAATCCACCACCCTCTGATTAAAGAGATTTACTCATCTGCTTTCTAAAAGGTAAAGTGCGATGTGGAGTCCAGCATTTCTCCAGCACAGGATCACAGGACACTACAACTTATAGCAGGTGGGACTAGTGTAGCTGGGACATGTTGGCCGGTATGGGCAAGTGAGATACATGGAACTGCAGGGGCTGGTTTACAAAAATAAGACACCGAGTGCTGGAGTAACTCAGCGGGTCAGGCAGCATCTCTGGAGAACATGGATAGGTGACGTTTCGGTTCAGGAGCCTTCTTCAGACTTCTAAACTCCAGAGTGTACGGGCCCAGAGCGATCAAACGCACCTCATACCCAGTCAATCCAGTCATTCCCGGGATCATTGACGTAAACCTCCTCTGGACCTTCTCCATCGCCAGCACATCCTTCCTCAGATATGGGGCCCAACTATTAGTAAGTTCTGCGGAGGATGCTGTTCGGATAGGCTGTTCCTTTAAGAATACATTCATGTCAAAGTAACGCATGAATCCTGAAAATCCCCACACCTCGCCTCCTCCCTTCAGGTGCCCAGAACAGTGCCCCATGAGCCATTGTCTAATTACTGCTCTCCTGTGACTAGCTGAATTTCCACCTGCATTGTTTCCATTCCAGAGGCTAACTAGGGAGCAGTCTATGTTGCAGGAAAGCAAACAGCAGATGCGAAGGTAAATCGAAGGTAGACACAAAATGCTGTAGTAACTCAGCGGGTCAGGCAGCATCCCGGGAGAGAAGGAATGAGTGACGTTTCGGGTCGAGAAAGGTCTGAAGAAGGGTCTCGACCCGAAACGTCACCCATTCCTTCTCTCCAGAGATGCTGCCTGACCCGCTGAGTTACTCCAGCATTTTTGTGTCTAGTAGTCTACGTTGGTTTACTTGCTTGTGCCTCAGTAAAGACTGCCCCCTGTTTTCCTTTCCTTTTACGAGCCATCATGAAACATCATCGTGTAGACCCGGGTATGAAAAAGCCAAAAGAAAGCATTTGGTTTAGGTTTACGTTTATTATTGTCACGTGTGCCGAGGTACAGTGAAAAGCTTTTTGTTGCGTACTACCCAGTCAGCGCGAGTCTGAAGAAAGGTCTCGACCTGAAACGTCACCCATTCCTTATCTCCAGAGATGCTGCCTGTCCCGCTGAGTTACTCCAGCATTTTGTGTCTGTCTTCGGTTTAAACCAGCACCTGCAGTTCCTTCCTACACAGCGGAAAGACTATACATGATTACAACCAAGCCGTCCACAGTGTACAGAAAAATAAAGGGAATAACGTTTAGTGCAAGAGATAGTCCAGCGTAGTCTGATTAAAGATAGTTTAAATATCTCCAATGAGGTGTATGGTAGGTCAGGACCGCTCTCTAGTTGGTGATTGAATATTCAGTTACCTAATAACAGCTGGAAAGAAACTGTCCCTGAATCTAGAGGTGTGCGTTTTCACACTTCTGTACCTTTTGCCCAATGGGAGAGGGGAGAAGAGGGAATGACCGGGGTACGACTTGCCCTTCATGATGCTGCTGGCCTTGCCGAGGCAGCGTGAAGTGTAGAGGGAGTCAATGGAAGGGAGGTTGGTTTGCGTGATGGTCTGGGCTGCGTCCACATCTCTCTGCAATTTCTTGCGGTCTTGGGTGCTGTCTGTACGGAGTTTGTACGTTCTCCCTATGACCGTGTGGGTTTTCTCCGGGTGCTCTGGTTTCCTTTCACACTCCAAAGACATACAGGTTTATAGGTTGACACAAAAAGCTGGAGTAACTCAGGCATCATCTCTGGAGAGGAGGAATGGGTGACGTTTCGGGTCGACACCCCTTCTTCAGACAAATTGGCTTCAGTACAAAATTGTAAATTGTCCCTCGTGTGTGGGATAGTGATAGTGTATGGGGATCGCTCGCTGGGCCGAAGGACCTGTTCCCGCACTGTATCTCTAAACTAAACTAAACTAAATGGCAGGATCAGGCAGCAGTGGTTAAATGGTAGCTATATTAAATTATAATTTTGCTTCAGTATTTTCTAGGATAGCAGCTCAGCTGGCTTGACATAATTTGAGATTAAAAATTATATATTTGCCTTTAAACTAAAAAGAGAGGTATTAAATTGAGTAATCATAGCCAAGGAGGATAAAGCCTCCCTGGAAATGTATTGCATCTGAGCTTTGTAAAAACAACCAGGAGAGAGGGAACAGGGCAGCACAGCTGACATTTCATCATTCATTCAAGAAAGGTGCAGCCAAGACTGCCGGGAGTGGCTTGGTTATACAGCACCCGCATTAGCGCAGTGAGAGGGAAGATGTCCAGGGTGCTATAAACAAGCCACTTAATATCAGTGGTCTGTAAAATCATGCAAATATCACTACAAAGGGGAGATTTTTTGAATGCAAAAGTACAAATAAAGGGTGGCACAGCGGTAGAGTTGCTGCCTTACAGCGGATGCAGCGCCGGAGACCCGGGTTCCATCCCGACTACGGGTACTGTCTGTACGGAGGTTGCACGTTCCCTGTAGGGAGGTTGGTTTGCGTGATGGTCTGGGCCGCGCCCACATCTCTCTGCAATTTCTTGCGGTCTTGGATGCTGTCTGTACGGAGTTTGTACGTTCTCCCTGTGACCTGCGTGGGTTTTCTCTGAGATCTTCAGTTTCCTCCCACACTCCAAAGACGTACAGTTATGTAGGCTAATTGGTTGGGTAAATGTAAAAATTGTCCCCAGTGGGTATGTTAATGTACGGGGATCGCTGGTCGGCGCGGACCCGGTGGGCCGAAAGGGCCTGTTTCTGCGCTGTATCTCTAAACTAAACAAAAACAATGAGGAGAGGTCAACACGGTTTTAAAAGGAAAAGATTCCACATCGTGGAGTAGTTCGGATGTGTAGGAAGGAACTGCAGATGCCGGTTTAAACCGAAGATGGGACACTAAAAGCTGGAGTAACTCAGCGGGTTGGACAGCATCTCCGTCTGACCCGCTGAGTTACTCCAGCTTTTTGTGTCTAACCATGGAGTAGTTATCAAGCATCTACTGTAAGATCTGAAGTGAAGATAGACACAAAATGTCAGAGTAACAGGCAGCATCTCTGGAGAGAAGGAATGGGTGACATTTCAGGTGAAATGTCTCAACCACTGCTTCCCTCCAGAGATTCTGTCTGTCCCGCTGAGTTACTCCAGCAATTTGTTTCTGTGTTCAGTGTAAACCAGCATCTGCAGTTCCTTCCTATGCATGTTCTAAAAGCCCTTTGATGAATCTAGTCAATTAGTGATTAAGGTCAATGCAGGCAGAGTCGGGGACAGAAGAGATATTTGTTCATCTGAGAGATAAAAGCACTTCCAGATTGAATTGATTGGAAACAGGCCCTTCAGTCCACGCCGACCATCGATCACCCTTTCACACCAGTTCTATGTTATCCTACTTTCTCATCTACTCGCTACACACGAGGGGCAATTTACAGAGGGCCAATTAACCTACAAACCCGCACGTCTTTGGGATGTGGGAGGAATCCGGAGCACCTGGAGTAAACCCACGCGGTCAAAGGGAGAACATGCAAACACCACAAACTGGGTCTCTGGCACTTGAGGCAGTCGACTGTGTTTGGCCTCCATGTCTGACGAAAGGATGTGCTGGTGTAGGGAAAGGGTCCAGAGAAGGTTTACGAGAATGATCTCAGGGATGATTGGGTTAATGTATGAGGAGGGTTTGATGGTTCTGGACCTGTACTCGCTGCAGTTTAGAAGGATGAGGGGGGGGGTCTCATTGAAACCTACTCGATAATAAAAGTCCTGGATAGAGTGGACATTGCAAGGATGTTTCCAGAAAAGGGCGAGTCTAGAACCAGACGACCCGGCCTCAGAATAAAAGGACATACCTTTAGAAAGGAGACGAGAAGGAATTTCTTTAGACCCTCTGGTGGTCTTCTTCTTCTTTTGTGTCCGTCATCTATGTTTCAAATGTTACATCGCTGTCATCGTCCGTCCTGAAAAGGGACGCAAGCTTCCGGCGACAATCAGTGCGAGCCATTACCTGTACAGTAGATGATGGTGATAGCAGAATTAGCTCAGGACACTTCCAGTTTCTAGCCCCGCGACGTGGACACTTCTGCTATGGGGCTGCCAGAGGGTGGTGAATATGTGGAATTCATTGCCACAGGTGGCTGTGGAGGCCAAGTCATTGGATATTTTCTAAAGCGGAGATTGATAGGTTCTTGAGTCAGTAAAGTTTACAGGGAGTGGGTTTGAGAGGGAAAAAATAGATCAGCTACAATTAAATGGCACAGTTTACTCGATGGGCCAAATGACCTAATTGTGCTCCAATTTCTTATGGCCTTCAGTCTGAAGGAAGGTCCCGACCCGAAATGTCACCTGTCCATTCCCTCCACAGATGGATGCCTGACCTGCTGAGTTCCTCCAGCACTTTGTGTTTTGTGTTGGGTTTATTTCTAGAGGGACAGATTTGAAAGGAATCAAAAAGAATGTTAGGCTTTGGTCAGACCACACATGCATTGCAGGTCACTGCATTGAATCTATCTATCTATATAATACTAAAACTCTGCGGTCCAACATTCCGTATGTATGTATGTATATGTGTATGTACGGAAGATTACTTACAAACCCTACTCCTCCTAGACGGTACACCAAAGCGCTACGATTTTTGTACCGCCGTATTCACCATTAACCTGGGCAACTATTGTAAGTACTTTCGTTCAAATTGAAGCTACCTTTTTAAAGCTAGAGAGATATTAAAGTTTAAATTTTTCATTTCTAACCCTTTTCTTCAAGGGGCTACATTTGTTTCCAAAAGTTTCCAGAAAAGGATTTAGTTTTCAGCAAGGATTTAGTTTTCAGCTTGTGACGGCTACATTGTTTCGAAAAGCTTCCAAGAAGTCTTTTTTGTTATTGCAAGTCAAGTCAAGTCAAGTCAGTTTTATTTGTATAGCACATTTAAAAACAACCCACGTTGACCAAAGTACTGCACATCTGATTAGGAAAAAACAAACAAACATCTGATTAGGGAAAAAAAAAAAGAATGAAGGCTATAGTGGTCACTTGACATACACAGATCAGGAGGACGGGCCCAACGGGCACACTTGGAGAGTAAGAGTGGGGCTGGGGGAGGAGAGAATGGGGGGTGTGGGGACGGGCCCAACGGGCCCTCTTTTCCGGGCCCAACGGGCACACTTGGAGAGTAAGAGTGGGGCTGGGGGAGTGAGAATGGGGGGTGTGGGGACGGGCCCAACGGGCCCTCTTTTCTAGTATAATACTAAAACTCTGCGGTCCAACATTCCGTATGTATGTATGTATATGTGTATGTACGGAAGATTACTTACAAACCCTACTCCTCCTAGACGGTACACCAAAGCGCTACGATTTTTGTACCGCCGTATTCACCATTAACCTGGGCAACTATTGTAAGTACTTTCGTTCAAATTGAAGCTACCTTTTTAAAGCTAGAGAGATATTAAAGTTTAAATTTTTCATTTCTAACCCTTTTCTTCAAGGGGCTACATTTGTTTCCAAAAGTTTCCAGAAAAGGATTTAGTTTTCAGCAAGGATTTAGTTTTCAGCTTGTGACGGCTACATTGTTTCGAAAAGCTTCCAAGAAGTCTTTTTTGTTATTGCAAGTCAAGTCAAGTCAAGTCAAGTCACTTTTATTTGTATAGCACATTTAAAAACAACCCACGTTGACCAAAGTACTGCACAGAGTAAGAGTGGGGCTGGGGGAGGAGAGAATGGGGGGTGTGGGGACGGGCCCAACGGGCCCTCCCCAACGGGCACACTTGGAGAGTAAGGGTGGGGCTGGGGGAGGAGAGAATGGGGGGTGTGGGGACGGGCCCAACGGGCCCTCTTTTCTAGTATAATACTAAAACTCTGCGGTCCAACATTCCGTATGTATGTATGTATATGTGTATGTACGGAAGATTACTTACAAACCCTACTCCTCCTAGACGGTACACCAAAGCGCTACGATTTTTGTACCGCCGTATTCACCATTAACCTGGGCAACTATTGTAAGTACTTTCGTTCAAATTGAAGCTACCTTTTTAAAGCTAGAGAGATATTAAAGTTTAAATTTTTCATTTCTAACCCTTTTCTTCAAGGGGCTACATTTGTTTCCAAAAGTTTCCAGAAAAGGATTTAGTTTTCAGCAAGGATTTAGTTTTCAGCTTGTGACGGCTACATTGTTTCGAAAAGCTTCCAAGAAGTCTTTTTTGTTATTGCAAGTCAAGTCAAGTCAAGTCAGTTTTATTTGTATAGCACATTTAAAAACAACCCACGTTGACCAAAGTACTGCACATCTGATTAGGAAAAAACAAACAAACATCTGATTAGGGAAAAAAAAAAAGAATGAAGGCTATAGTGGTCACTTGACATACACAGATCAGGAGGACGGGCCCAACGGGCACACTTGGAGAGTAAGAGTGGGGCTGGGGGAGGAGAGAATGGGGGGTGTGGGGACGGGCCCAACGGGCCCTCTTTTCCGGGCCCAACGGGCACACTTGGAGAGTAAGAGTGGGGCTGGGGGAGTGAGAATGGGGGGTGTGGGGACGGGCCCAACGGGCCCTCTTTTCTAGTTACTACTAAAACCCAAAGTACTTACATAGAAAATAGGTGCAGGAGGAGGCCATTTGACCCTTTGAGCCAGCAGCGCCATTCATTGTGATCACGGCTGATCATCCACAATCAGTAACCAGTGCCTGCCTTCTCCCCATATCCC
Organism: Rhinoraja longicauda; assembly: GCF_053455715.1. Classification (NCBI taxonomy): domain Eukaryota; kingdom Metazoa; phylum Chordata; class Chondrichthyes; order Rajiformes; family Arhynchobatidae; genus Rhinoraja; species Rhinoraja longicauda. The sequence goes on along the minus strand of NC_135962.1, from coordinate 57,948,777 downwards.
TTGATTCCACTAATCCCTAGAGCTCTATCTAACTATCTTTTAAATTCATCCAGTGAATTGGCCTCGACTGCCTTCTGTGGCAGAGAATTCCACAAATTCACAACTCTCTGAGTGAAAAGGTTTCTTCTCACCTCAGGTTTAAATGTCCTCCCCTTTATTCTTAGTCTGTAGCCCCTGATTCTGGACTCCCCCAACATTGGGAACATTTTACCTGCATCGAGCTTATCCAGTCCTTTTATAATTTTATACGTCTCTATAATGTCCCCTCTCAACCTTCTTAACTCCAGTGAAGTATAGCACAAATACTTTGCTATAACACTAGGATAAATTCTCAACCAAGAAAACCAAGCCCAATGCTAAAGGAGTATCTCAGCTTTTATCTTGCACTAAACGTTATTCACGTTATTCCCTTTATCATATATCTGTACACTGTGGATGGCTCGATTGTAATGATGTATTGTCTTTCCACTGACTGGTTAGCACGCAACAAAAGCTTTTCACTGTACCCCGATACACATGACAATAAACTGAGCTCAAACACGCTATACGTAGTTTAGTTTAGTTTAGAGACTGGCGGCTTCCAAAGGCTGCAGTATGTACAAAAAGATAGACACAAAATGCCGGAGTAACTCAGTGGGGTGGCACGGTGGCGCAGCGGTAGAGTTGCTGCCTTACAGCGAATGCAGCGCCGGAGACCTGGGTTCAATCCCGACTACGGGTGCTGTCTGTACGGAGTTCATACGTTCTCCCCGTGACCTGCATGGGTTTTCTCCGAGATCTTCGGTTTCCTCCCACACTCCAAAGACTTTCAGGTTTGTAGGTTAATTGGCTTGGTAAATGGAAAAATTGTCCCTCGTGGGTATAGGATAGTGTTAATGTGCGGGGATCGCTGATCGGCGCGGACTCGGTGGGCCGAAAGGCCTGTTTCCGCGCTGTATCTCTAAACTAAACCAAACTAATCTCTCTGCGTCTCCCTCTCCCCTGACTCTCGGTCTGAAGAAGGGTCTCGACCCTGAAACGTCTCCCATTCCTTCTCTCCCGAGATGCTGCCTGTCCCGCTGAGTTACTCCAGCATTTTGTGTCTGTCTTTTTGTACATACTGCAGCCGTTGGAAGCCCACGTGTGTTTTATCTTCTCTGGTCTTTGAGCATCACACTTAATGCTGTCAGCGGAAATCAGGAATGACAGGTACATAAGGCTCACAAGGTTTTGCTCTTCACCACCTGTGGATTTGTATTAGGTCATTCCTCTCGCCTCTCCTTTCAAGATTAGAGACACAGCCTGTTCATTCATTCCTGATCAGAGTCAAGAGTGTTTTATTGTCATATGTCCCAGATAGCACAATGAAATTCTTACTTGCTGCAGCTCAACAGAATATGTAAACATAGTACACTGTAAATAATAATAATAATAATAATAATAGTCTATTGTAGTTCGAAGCTTATTTGAGGTTGTAGTGTTTAACAGCCTGATGACTGCCGGGAAGAAGCTGTTCCTGAACCTGGTCGTTACAGTTTTCAGGCTCCTGTACCTTCTTCCCAGTCTACGGTCAAAGTTCTCCTTTCATCATAGTGTTTTTGTTTTGTGTTGCAGTGTCTCTCTCTCTTTACCCTTTCTTTTAAGGATTGTAGGTAGCTTATTACTGAATATGAAGTTATTGTCCTGTAGCATAAGTATGTATGGAGGCACGGTGGCGTAGCGTTAGAGTAGCCGCCTCACGGCGCCAGAGACCCGGGTTCGATCCTGACTACGGGTGCTTGTCTGCACAGAGTTGGTAGGTTCTCCCCGTGATCTACGCGGGTTTTCATCAGTGCCCATCATCAGTCAGCATGAACATAGAACAGGACAGCACAGGAACAGGCCCTTCAGCCCACAGTTAAACTAATCACCTCTGCCTGCACATGATCCATATCCCTTCATTCCCTGCTTAACCATGTGCGTATCTAAAAGCCTCTTAATGCCACTATCATATCTGTCTCTACCACCACCCCTGGCAGCTTGTTCTAGGTATGCACCACCCACTGTGTAAAAAACCTGCCCTTCACGTCTCCTCGAAACTTCGTCCCATTCACCTTAAAGCTATGCCCTCTAATCTTTCAGGCTCAATAAGGCGCTGGTCAGGCCGCATTTGGAATATTGTGAGCAGTTTTGGGCACCATATCTGAGGAAGGATGTGCTGGCTCTGGAGAGGGTCCAGAGGAGGTTTACAAGAATGATCCCAGGAATGAGTGGGTTAACCTATGATCAGCGTTTGTCGACACTGGGCCTGTACTCACTGGAGTTTAGAAGAATGAGGGGGGGGGACGTCATTGAAACGTACAAAATAGTGAAAGGCTTCGATAGAGTGGATGTGGAGAGGATGTTTCCACTTGTGGGAGAGTCTAGGACTAGAGGTCATAGCCTCAGAATTAAAGGACCGTCTTTTAGGAAGGAGATGAGGAGAAATTTCTTTAGTCAGAGGGTGGTGAATCTGTGGGATTCTTTGACACAGAAGGCTGTGGAGGCCGTCAGTGGATATTTATAAGGCAGAGATAGATAGATTTTTGATTAGTATGGGTGTCAGAGATTATGGTGGAAGGCAGGAGAATGGGGTTAGGAGAGAGAGAGAGATCAGCCATGATTGAATGGTGGAGTAGACGATGGGCCGAATGGCCTAATTAAACTCCTATCACTTATGACCTGCTGGTGTACAGGTGATCGATCGATGGTCAGCACAAACTCGGCGGGCTTAGTTTAGTTGTATCTCTAAACTGAATTGAACTGATGATTTGAGCATTCCAAAGATGTTTGGAATTGTAGGTTAATTGGTTTCTGTAAATTGCCCCTCGTGTGTAGGTTGCAAAACTGGCATAACATATAACTGGTGTATGGTTGATCAATGTTTGTGTGGACTTGGTGGGTCAAAGGGCCTGTTTCCACGCTGAATCTTTAAATTAAACCAGACTAAATCAAACTAAAGTAGTAGCAGAGATGGAGTTGTTGCCTTACAGCGCTTGCAGCGCCGGAGACCCGGGTTCCATCCTGACTGCGGGTGCTGTCTGTACGGAGTTTGTACATTCTCCCTGTGACCTGCGTGGAGTTTTCTCCGAGATCTTTGGTTTTCTCCCATACTCCAAAGACATACAGGTATGTAGGTTAATTGGCTTGGTAAATGTAAAAATTGGCCCTAGTGGGTATAGGATAGTGTTAGTGTGCGGGGATCGCTGGTCGGCGCGGACCCGGTGGGCCGAAAGGGCCTGTTTCCGCGCTGTATCTCTAAACTAATCTCTAAATTAAACAAAATGAAACTAAACTAAACTTTTCTCTTGATTAGTACGGGTGTCAGAGGTTATGGGGAGAAGGCAGGAGAATAGTGTTAGAAGAGATAGATCAGCCATGATTGAATGGTGGAGTAGACTTGATGGGCCGAATGGCCTAATTCTGCTCCTATCACTTATGATCTTATGACCTAAACCAAACTAAACCTAACTGAACCGAACTAAACTAAACTAAACGAAATTGAATCAAACCAAACGGAATGGCTTTGGAACATTTGGCGGCATTAAACGCGCTATATGAAGGTGGGGTGTTGTTGTTGCTGAGCTGTTCCTGACAGGAATAGCAAGACGACAGGTGTATTTGGCTAAATTTGTCAGTGAGCATATGGGCCTGTTGCTCTTCATAGTTTAGCAGTGCAGCTTCCTGTCAGATAGTGAGCAAGTTGCCAAACACAATGTAGAAGTTGCCCGTTATCATCAGTTAGACGTTGTACTTGGCACCGTCCAACTTGGTTAACGACCATTGGCAGGGATGCACGATTATTAAAAAGATTCACAGAGCATGAGGAATGAATGAATACTTCATTGTCACATGTGACAGGTCACAGTGAAATTCTTTGCCTGTATACCCAAGGCATGCAAAGAGTCACCACATAAAGGGCACTGACAAAGTTACAAAGTACCCGCGCCAGGTCCCCCCTCTCCCCTCACGGCGGTCCCCCCAACACCGGGTCCTCCATTGTTCCTTCCCTTGGCAGCGGCGTCCTCACTTCCACGTGTCTGTCCTCGTCGGTCGGTCGGCGCCATCATCGAATGCCATACTGACCTTTCCGCTAATGCCGCCGGGTCCTCTCCGGACGCCTCTGTGGCGCCGACCCTGGCCCCAGCCGCGAAACAGACCCCAGCTGCGGGCTCCGCCGACCCATACCCCAGCCGCGGGCCCCGCCGACCCCGGCCCCAGCCGCGGGCTCCGCCGACCCAGACCCCAGCTGCGGGCTCCACTGACCCAGACCCCAGCCGCAGCCCAGACCCCAGCCGCGGGCTCCGTCAACTGTCGACCCACGAGACTCCAGCCTCGGCTTCTCTGCGGCCCGTCGGGAGGCGTCTGAAGTCTCCGCTCATAGGTGCTGTAAAAACGCACAAAGTGCTGGAGTAACTCAGCAGACCCGACAACATGTTTAGTTCTAGTTTAGCGATACAGCGCGGAAACTGGCCCCTTCGGCCCACCGAGTCCGCGCCGACCACCTCAGACCTACGGATCTAAAACGTTGATCTTTGAACAATGCTGGCAGGCAGACAACAGGATGTGATAAAGAACCCAGCCCCACCTTGCCCTTCTCCCATTATTTTCAGCCCCCTTCCCTCCCTCCCTCCCTCCGTCCCTCCCTCCCTCCCGCCTTGTGTTATCTTAGACTTATCCAGATGGTGCTGCAGTCTAATGGGTTCTGTTTCACGGGTCAGTCAGGAAGAAGCAAGGCAGTGATTAAGATCAGGTAGCAGAGCTGCCTCCCCTAGTGACTGCCTTCTGCCATAGTAACAGTCTCTTCCACACACCACCATCGTTATCCCTTCTCGGGTGGAAGCCAGATGGAGCAGTCGGCCCTGCATAGCTGCATCTGTTTTGCAAATGTTACTTCCAGCAGGCCTGTTTTAAGTGAAAGGGGCAGCGATACAAAATGCTGGCTTAGAATGTGTTCTCCTCTTTAAATTGAAGTGCTTGAATGGCAGAAACCAATTATTCTTCACTCTCTTGCACTCCTGCTTTCTCTCTCCTTTCGAAGAATGAGAGGTGATCTTTTTCGTTTAGTTTAGAGACACAGCCTGGAAACAGGTCCTTTGGCTCACCAAGTCCGCACCGATCAGTGATCCTCGCACATCAGCACTATCCTACACTCTAGGGACAATTTACAGTTTTACCAAGGCAATTAACCTACAAACCTGTATGTCCTTGGAGTGTGGGTGGAAACCGAAGATCCCGGAGAAAACCCACGCAGATCATAGCGAGGACATGCAAACCCCGTACCGACAGCACCCGTAGTCAGGATGGAACCCGGGTCTGGCGCCGTGAGGCACCCCCTCAAGAATCTTTATTGGTCGGGGTGTGGAGGATAAGAGTCAGGAATTTATCATGGGGGGTGATTAGTCAATGGATCAATGGTACTTGTGTAGGAAGGAACTGCAGATGCTGGTTTAAACCGAAGTTAGACACAAAAAGTGCTGGAGTAACTTAGCGGGTCCCATTCCCATACTGACCTTTCTGTCCTGGGCCTCCTCCACTGTCAGAGTGAGGCCCCACACAAATTGGGGGAACAGCACCTTATATTTCGCTTGGGCAGCTTACACCCCAGCGGTATGAACATTGACTTCTCTAACTTCAAGTAGCCCTCTCTCCGTCCCTCCCCCACTCCAGTCGCCGTACTAGTTTCAACTAGTCCTGGTGAGCTTCATTGTCTGCAACTCGTTTTCACCTCGCCCACATATAACAATGGCCCGTTTCCATTATCATCGTTACTTTTTTGCATATCTTTCATTCATTTGTTCTCTATCTCTCTATATCACCGCCTATATCCCTCCTTTCCCTTTCAATGGCACTTTGTCACATGTACCTCAGTACAGTGAAATTTTCCTTTCTTGAATACACTTCAGTTAGAGGCAGGAAACATGTTCCCGTCGTTGGGGGAGTCCAGAACCAGGGGCCACAGTTTAAGAATAAGGGGTAGGCCATTTAGAACAGAGATGAGAAAAAACATTTTCACCCAGAGAGTTGTGAATCTGTGGAATTCTCTGCCTCAGAAGGCAGTGGAGGCCAATTCTCTGGTCGTTTTCAAGAGAGAGTTAGATACTCTCAAAGATAGCGGAGTCAAGGGATTTGGTGTTTAAAAGAGAGTTAGATAGTGCTCGAGGGGCCAGTGGAATCAAGGGATATGGGGAGAAGGCAGGAACGGGGCACTGATTGCGGATGATCAGCCATGATTATAGTGAATGGCGGTGCTGGCTCAAAGGGCCGAATGGCCTCCTCCTGCACCTATTGTCTATTGTAACGATCTTCAGCTAACAACAGTGGTGTGTTTGACGAACTGTTTTTAGCAACCCTCTTGCACCAGAGTCTCATTAACAAAATTGTCAGGTGTGTGGATCTCAGCCATTGCTTATTAACACACTGCTAGTTAAGTTGATGTTGGAAGTGTTGCCAGGTCTGATAGAGATACAGCTGCCGACACTAAGCACAATATGGATATGAAGGATGGATCTGCATTCTGCAGTCATTGTGCAGCGGATTCTTATTCACCATGAATTGAACAGCCCATAAATCCAAATGTGTAGTAAAAACGTTTGTATGCAGTAGGTTTAGGTTCAGTTTAGTTTAGTTTAAAGATGCAGCGCGGAAACAGGCCCACCGAGTCCACTCCAACCAGCGATCCCTGCACATTAACACTACCCTACACACACTAGGGACACTTTTAGATTTATACCAAGCCACTAAACCTACAAACCTGTACATCTTTTGAGTGTAGGAGGAAATCGAAGATAGAGTCATAAAGTGATACAGTGTGGAAACAGGCCCTTTGGCCCAAGTTGCCCACACGGGCCAATATGTCCCAGCTACACTAGTCCCACCTGCCCGCGTTTGGTCTATATCCCACCAAACCTGTCCTATCCATGTAACTGTCTATCTGTTTCTTAAACGTTAGGATAGTCCCTGCCTCAGCTGCCTCCTCTGGCAGCTCGTTCCATACACCCACCACCCGGGAGAAAACTCACGCAGATCAATTGGGAGAACATACTTGTCCGTACCGACAGCCCCCATAGTCAGGATCGAACCCGGGTATCTGGCGTTGTAAGGCAGTTGCTCTACCACTAAACCATCGTCGTCCTATTTATTTGGGTTTATTTTTGTCACATGTACCGAGGTGCAATGAAAAGCCTTGTTTTGCATGCTATCCAAACAGATCAGATATACCTTATATAGATACAATCAGTTCAAACTCAAGTACAATAGATAAAACAAAGAGGTGCAGAATATTGTTCTCAGCAACGTAACGCACCAGTTCCATAGACAGATTCAATGGGGGAGAGGTGAATTGGGCAGTACCTCACCCGTACACTAGTTCCACCCTACATACTAGGAGACAATGTACAGAAACCAATTAATCTATAAACCTGCACGTCTTTGGGTTGTGGGAGGAAACCGGAGCACCTGGAGGAAACCCACATGGTCACGGGAGAACGTACAAACTCCGTGCAGATAGCATCGGTGGTCAGGATCGAACCAGGGTCTCTGGCGCTGAGGCAGCAGCTCTACCGCTGTGCCACCGTGCCGCACGATAGTGGAAAGTGAGGCGGGTTGCCTGAAGGAACAGCAGTTAATAGTTGAGATGGAAGATTGTGTGGGGCACTGCCAGATGGAATAACATTGATTATCTTGTTACAATGGCACCTGTCAAGGGGTGGGATATATTAAGCAGCAAGTGAACAGTCAGTTCTTGAAGTTGATGTGTTGGATGCAGGAGAAATGGGCAGGAGTAAAGACCTGAGCGACTTTGACAAGGGCCAAATTGTTATGGCCAGACGACTGGGTCAGAGCATCTCTGAAACGGCAAGGCTTGTGAGGTGCTCCCGGTCAGCAGTGGTGAGTACCTACCGACAGTGGTCCGAGGAGGGACAAACCACAAACCGGCAACAGGGTTTTGGGTGCCCAAGGCTCATCGATGCGCGAGGGCAACGAAGTCTATCCCGTCTGGTCCAAACCGATGGAAGGTCTACCGTGTCACAGAAAATGTTAATGGTGGTCACGGGAGGAATGTGTCACAATACACAGTGCATCGCACCCTGCTGCGTATGGGGCTGCACACGGAGGACCAACAGCATATTAGGCAGGTGGTCATAATGTTTTGGCTCATCAGGTCATAATGTTTTGGCTGATCGGTGTAGCGTTAATGGTAGGGCGCGAAGGAATGAATGTTGTCACGCTTACCTTGTGACACAGGGACATGCCGAACTTCCTGAGCCTTCTGAGGAAGTAGAGGTGTTGGTGTACTGAGTGCTTACGTACAGTGATACTTGTACTGAACTGTGTACAAAATTGAATTTCACGGTACCGCGGTACACGTGACAAATAAAGTTCCATACCATACCATGGCCATTGCTTCGATGAGGCTGGTCAAGCACTTGCAACCCCATCAATATCAGTGAAGAATCTACTGCTGCAACAATAAATACTGCAGTTCCACTGTGAGGTCGCACTGCAAAATTACCCTGCAGATTTGCTTCTGAATCACCATAAAAGCAATTTAGTGTCTGTGTGTCTGCTTGATGAAGAGGGAGTCATTAAAAACCTATCAGGCTCAGATTGTTGTGGGTCAATGTTCCATCAGTCTATCCCCAAACGCACGCAGCTCAATAGTCCCTGATATGGGAAGATAATAGAAGATATGCATCGCAAGGAAATTCTTTAACGATGATGTCGCCAGGACTCAAGGGCCTGAGCTGCAGGGAGAGGTTGAGCAGGCGAGGACTTTATTCCTTGGAGTGCAGGAGGATGAGGGGGGATCTTATAGAGGCGTACAAAAGCATGAGAGGAATAGATCGGGTAGATGCACGGAGTCTCTTGCCCAGAGGAGAGGAATCCTGTGTGCAGTTGTGTGTGCAGAACTTGTGTGCAGTTTTGTGTGGAGTATTGGGGATAAATGGGTCCCTTTCAGAATGGCAGGCAGTAACTAGTGGGGTTCCGCAAGGCTCGGTGCTGGGACCGCAGCTATTTACAATATACATTAATGACTTGGATGAAGGGATTCAAGAGAGAGCTGGATAGAGCTCTTAAGGATAGCGGAGTCAGGGGGTATGGGGAGAAGGCAGGAACGGGGTACTGATTAAGAATGATCAGCCATGATCACATTGAATGGCGGTGCTGGCTCAAAGGGCCGAATGGCCTCCCCCTGCACCTATTGTCTATTGTCTATTGTCTATAAAACGTACCATTAGCAAATTTGCAGATGATACAAAGCTGGGTGGTAGTGTGAACTGTGAGGAAGATGCTATGAGGTTGCAGGGTGACTTGGACAGGTTGTGTGAGTGGGCGGATGCATGGCAGATGCAGTTTAATGTGGATAAGTGTGAGGTTATCCACTTTGGTGGTAACAATAGGAAGGCAGAGTATTATCTGAATGGTGTCAAGTTAGGAACAGGGGACGTACAACGAGATCTGGATGTCCTAGTGCATCAGTCACTGAAAGGAAGCATGCAGGTACAGCAGGCACTGAAGAAAGCCAATGGAATGTTGGCCTTCATAACACGAAGAGTTGAGTATAGGAGCAAAGAGGTCCTTCTGCAGTTGTACAGGGCCCTAGTGAGACCGCACCTGGAGTACTGTGTGCAGTTTTGGTCTCCAAAGTTGAGGAAGGATATTCTTGCTATTGAGGGCGTGCAGCGTAGGTTTACTAGGTTAATTCCCGGAATGGCGGGACTGTCATATGTTGAAAGTGGAGCGACTAGGCTTGTATACACTGGAATTTAGAAGGATGATAGGGGATCTTATCGAAACGTATAAGATTATTAAAGGGTTGGGCACGTTAGAGGCAGGAAACATGTTCCCAATGTTGGGGGAGTCCAGAACCAGGGGCCACAGTTTAAGAATAAGGGGTAGGCCATTTAGAACGGAGATGAGGAAAAACTTTTTCAGTCAGAGAGTTGTGAATCTGTGGAATTCTCTGCCTCAGAAGGTAGTGGAGGCCAATTCTCTGAATGCATTCAAGAGAGAGCTAGATAGCGCTCTTAAGGATAGCGGAGTCAGGGGGTATGGGGAGAAGGCAGGAACGGGGTACTGATTGAGTATGATCAGCCATGATCACATTGAATGGCGGTGCTGGCTCGAAGGGCCGAATGGCCTACTCCTGCACCTATTGTCTATTGTCTATTGAATCGAGAACTAGAGGACATAGTTTAGTTTAGTTTAGAGATACAACATGGAAACAGGTCCTTCAGCCCACCGAGTGTCACGACAACCAGCGATCACCCCGTACGCTAACACTATCCCGCACACTTGGGGCTATGTACAATTTTTACCGAAGCCAAATAACCTACTAACTTGTATGTCTTTGGCGTATGGGAGGAAACCGGAGCACCCGGAAAAAACCCACGCGGTCACGGAGAACGTACAAACTCCGTACAGACTGCACCCGTGGTCAAGATTGAACCCGGGTCTCCAGTGCTGTGAGGCAGCGACTCTACTGCTGTGCCACCGTGTAGGTTTAAGGTGAAGGGGGGAAAAGATCTTATAGGAACCTGAGAGGTAACTTTTTCATGCAGAGGGTGGTAGGTTTATGAAACGAGCTGCCGGAGGAGGTAGTAGAGGCAAGTACGATCGTAATGTTTAAGAAACGTTTAGACAGGTACATGGATAGGATAGGTTTAGAGGGATATGGCCCAAACTAAAGCAGATGGGACCAGTGTAGATGGGACATGTTGGTTGGCATGGGCAAGTTGGGCCGAAGAGCCTGTTTCCATACTGTAAGACTCTGTGACTATGTCCCAATCTGCCTGCATTGTTTGCTTGCCCACAGTAACTCCTTCCCAACTTACTATCTTCCAACATTCCTATTAATTTCCGTTCCCATTACTCTCGTTCCATGGGACACAGGGCAGAATTAGGGCATTCGTAGCCATTGAGACCACTCCACCGTTCAATCATGGCTAATCTATCTCTCCCTATCAACCTCATTCTCCTGCCTTCTCCCCATAACCTGATTGATCAAAAACCTTACAATCTCAGCAGATCAAGCAGGGTCTCTGGTGAACGTGGGTGGGTGATGGTTCAGGAGCTGAACACCTTCCGCAAAGTCCTGGCGTAGCTCAGCGGGAGAAATTATGGAGTAATACTGGAGTAATTGTGGCCAATGCTGGAGCGACTGGGCAGGAAGCATTGAGATAGGTCACTTAATTTTCCTTAGGGAACTGGAATGATGGGGGTTTCCTTGAAGCAGATGGAGACAATAAGTGGCAATTACATCTAAGTGCCAATTCTTTCCAGAATATCACGAAGCCCTTCTGTCCCGATTCTTGGTTTGGTTTGGTTTGGTTTGGTTGTTTTTTTATTGTCACCTGCACCACGATACAGCGAAAAGCCTTGCTTGCATGCTGTCCAGTCAGATCGTAACACACGTGCGTACAATCAATGAATCAAGACAAAACCAGGAGCCAATTTGCAAATGACAGGGACCGACAGAGGGCTCTAAGAGAGAAGTTATTCAGAAGGATGAGAGGGGAATTTAGAAGGATGAGAGGGGATCTTATGGAAACATGTAAAATTATAAAAGGACTGGACAAGCTAGATGCAGGAAAAATGTTCCCAATGTTGGGGGAGTCCAGAACCAGGGGCCACAGTCTCAGAATAAAGGGGAGGCCGTTTAAAACTGAGGTGAGAAAAAAACTCTTTCACCCAGAGAGTTGTGAATTTGTGTAATTCTCTGCCACAGAGGGCAGTGGAGGCCAATTCACTGGATGAATTTAAAAGAGAGTTAGATAGAGCTCTAGGGGTTAGTGGAATCAAGGGATATGGGGAGAAGGCAGGCACGGGTTACTGATTGTGCCAAGTGTTTTACGAAGAGGGTGATAAGTGGAGGCAAAGAGATGGCATCTTCAGAGCACGCTGCCAGGGGTGGTGGTTGCCAGCAGTGGTCGTGGAGGCAGATGCAAAAGTGGCATTTAAGAGGCTTTTAGATAGATACATGGATATGCAGGGAATAGAGGGATATGGATTATGTGCAGAGAGATGAGTTGGTTTTAGAATCATGTTCGGCACAGAGTTTGTGGGCCGAAGGGCCTGTTCTATGTTTTATGAATCAAGAAGGTGTTAGTAAAGGCTCTGCCAACCTTGTGGAGTACACACTGCTACTTTGTATGATTCTGATCCTAAACATCAACCAACATACGTCATACTTCGCTTGGGTGGAGGAACAGCACCTCATATTTCGCTTTTGGAGGAACAGCACCTCATATTTCACTTGGGTAGTTTACACCCCAGCAGTATCAACATTGACTTCTCTAACTTCAGATAGTCCCTGCTTTCCCTCTCTATTCCCTCCCCCTTCCCAGTTCTCCCACCAGTCTTCCTGTCTCTGACTACATCCTATCTTCGTCCCGCCCCATCCCCTGATATCAGTCTGAAGAAGGGTCTCATCCATTCCTTCTCTCCAGAGATACTGCCTGACCCGCTGAGTTACTCCAGCATTTTGTGTCTACCTTCGATACTGTAGTTTAGTTTAGCGATACAGCGTGGAAACAGGCCCTTCGGCCCATGGAGTCCGCGCCGACCAGCGATCCCCGCACACAAACAGTACCCCCCACACACACTAGGGTCCATTTTTTTTTACATTGATACCAAGCCAATTAACCTACAAACCTGTACGCCTTTGGAGTGTGGGAGGAAACCGTAGAATTCAGAGAAAACCCACGCAGGTCACGGGGAGAAGGTACAACCTCCGTACAGACAAGCACCCGTAGTCAGGATGGAACCCGGGTCTCTGGCGCTGTGAGGCAGCAACTCTACCCCTGCCGCACTACACTTGCAGGGTCAATGCTCTGGAATGGAAACCCAGAGTTGGTATCAAGCACAACTACCAAACGACAGAGAGAAGGGAGAAGGAACTGCAGATGCTGGTTCAGCAAGAAAGGACACAAAATGCTGGAGTAACCCAGCGGGTTCACTGGCAGCACCACTGGAGAACATTCATAGATAAGGTTTTGGGTCTGTACCCTTCCTCAGACTGGAGTCTGAAGATTTAATTGCAATCTGAGGTGTACCTTTTTTACACCAAGAAGGGTGGTGGGTGCATGGAACGAGCTGCCGGAGGAGGCAGTTAAGGCAGGTACTATCACATATTTAGACAGGTAGGTGGATAGGATACGTTTAGAGGGATATGGGCCAAATGCAGGCAGGTGGGACTAGTGTAGATGGAACATGTTGGTCAGTGTTGGCAAGTTGGGCCAAAGGGCCTGTTTCCACACTGTATGACTCCGTGACAAAGTGCTGCAATAACCCAGTGGGTCAGGCAATCACACACATGCACAGAAACAGACACAAAGTGCTGGAGATAACTCAACAGGTCAGGCAGCGTCTCTGGAGAACATGGATAGGTCACTGAAATGTCACCCAATGATTCAATGATCAATAACGTATCATTGAATCATCAGGTAACCTTTCGAGTCACGACCCTTCTTCTGACTAAAGGTCCCGACCCGAAACGTCACCTGTCCATGTTCTCCAAGGATGCAGCCTGACCCGCTGAGTTACTCCAGCGCTGTGTGAAACGTCACCTGTCCATGTTCTCCACAGATGCTGCCTGACCCGCTGAGTTACTCCAGCACTTTGTGTCTCCCCAGCATGGAAGAGGGATTCTGATGGTTTTGAAAGGCGCTCTTTCAATGGATAGTCCTTGTTCTTGTGTTGACCGCCGCTGCACGTTTCCTTTGTTACAGGGAAGTGGATCGGGATTCGGACGGTCACGTCAGCTTCAGGGACTTTGAGATGGTGATGGGCCACCAGTAGGAAGGCGATGAAGGCTGGAAAGAGGACAAGGACTTCAACCCTCGACCCGATTGTTTCTGTAATTCCTGTTCGATTCGTGTGTGGGACTCAACCCCCGAAGGAAGGAGAGTCATTTCCAGAAGGTTTATTGTGGTGAACTGTGCCTCCAGCAAAATTGACCCCAACCAACCTGTGCTTTGGGAGTAGACACACAATGCTGGAGTAACTCAGCGGGTCATGCAGCATCTCGGGAGAGAAGGAATGGGTGACGTTTCGGGTCGACCCGAAACATCACCCATTCCTTCTCTCCCGATATGCAGCATGACCCGCTGAATTACTCCAGCATTGTGTATTTACCTTCGATTTTAACCAGCCTTTGCAGTTTTTTTCCTACACATATGCTTTGAGAGTGTGGACCTCATTACCTCCCTGACAGGCGGACCCTTGGCCTACTTTGTGATCGAACATTGAACAGCACTTTGTGACTTAAAAAAAAAATAAAGAGTCACTCCAGCGACGTGCGTTTTTTTTTGTAAACCAGCATCTGCTGTTCCTTGTGGCCGCAGGTAGAGTTGCTGCCTCGCAGTGCCACAGTCCCAAGTTCCATCCTGACCTCAGGTGCTACCTGTGCGGAGTTTGCACGTTCTCCCTGTAACCGTGTGGGATTCCACTGGGTGCTCCGGTTTTCTCCCACATTCCAAAGACAGGCAGGTTTGTAGGTTAATTGGCCCTCTGTAAAATTGCCCCTAGTGTTTAGGTCGCGAATGAGAAGGTGGGGTAACATAGAACTAGTGTGAACGGGTAATCGATGGCTGGCGGTGGACTCAGTGGGCCGAAGGGCCTGTTCCATATGGTATCTCTAATATTAAAACCCAAAACAAATACAGAACAGGCACCCTCTTTTGAGTCTATGGGATTCCCTCTATCTCCATCCCTTCCCCTCCATCCCTCCCCCATCCTAGTTCTCCGACCAGTCTGACTGTCCTGATTAAATGTTATCCCTGTATGTTTCGTTGTCACCATCCCCTACCTAACAATGATCTACTCTACATTTTCCTTGATCTGCATCCCCTTTAATGTGTCATTTTACACCTTCCCCTTCCTTATCTCCGTGTCTTCGTTCTCCCCTGACTCTCAGTCTTAAGAAGGGTGTCGACCCAAATGGCCACCAATTCCTTCTCTCCAGAGATGCTGCCCGGCCCACTGAGTTACTCCAGCATTTTGTGTCTATCTTCCTGCAAACCAGCATCTGCAGTTCCTTCCTACGTCTTTGGCCCACAATGTCCATGTCGAACATGGTGCCGTTAAACTGATCTCCTCTGCCATTTCGTCCTCGGACAACATTACTGTGAAGCACATTGGCCCACATTACTACATTAAAGGCGCTTTTTAAATTAGTTTAGTTTGGAGATCAGACGCGGAAATAGGCCCTTCGGCCCACCGAGTCCGCACCGACCAGCGAACCCCGCACGTAAGCACTATCCTGCATACACTAGGGGCAATTTGCAATTTATGCCAAACCAATTAACCTACAAACCTGTACGTCTTTGGAGTGTGGGAGGAAACTGAAGATCTCAGAGAAAACCCACGCAGGTCACGGGGGGGGGGGGTGGGGGTGGAGAACGTATAGACAGCACCCGTAGTCAGGATCGAACCTGGATCTCTGGTGCATCGAGCGCTGAGGCAGAAACTCTACCGCTGCGCCACCGCGACGCCACTGCAAAACACTTACTCTTGATAGGTTCCACTGGCTGTGACAGATGCTGGTTGCCTGAGCGTTGGAGAGATTGAGCTCTATCCAAATCTAACATCCTTTCCAATGCCGCGAGCCACACCAAGTGATTTGATTTCATCTGGTGATCTTCAAAAGGGTTGGAATAGGCACAGTGAACCGATTTTGTTTGTCAATCCTCCCATGGTTGCCACAGAGAGAGATCAGGCCCCTTTTCCGGGGTTACGTCCGCGCCCGGGTGGGTACTTGAGAGGGACAACGCGCTGTCCACGGGCGCAATGGGGGATTTCCGGGACCGTTGGGCTCCACGTGGGGTGGGAGTCATCCTCAATAAGATTTGTAATATAGTTGTATAGTAGTTTATTTAGAAAATTTGTTTGTCTTGTATTATGGTGGTGGATTTTGGTTTGATTTATTTTGTACTGTAAATAATATTGTTAATAATTGATTAAATTATTTTGGGTAAAAAATAAATAGATAGATAGATAGATAGATAGATAGATAGATAGATAGATAGATAGATAGATAGATAGATAGATAGATGGATGGATGGATGGATGGATGGATGGATGGATGGATGGATGGATGGATGGATGGATGGATGGATGGATGGATGGATGGATGGATGGATGGATGGATGGATGGATGGATGGAAAGGTGGATAGACAGATAGAGAAAAAGAGAGAGAAAGAGAGAAAAAAGAGAGAGAGAAATCAGGCTGTGAATTTGGTCAGTGTCTCTCATCTCTGTGAAAACCTTGGATCCCTTTTGTTTTTCGTTTCCCGGTGGCATTGTTTGTTCTTCGTTTATTTTTTTCTGGGAAAAAAAATTATATTCCCGTGTGCCTACGCTTGGATTTTCTCTCCTTTTTTTAAACTCCTTCTCCTGTGGCTTCAGGTGATTTCTCATACACACAGCATGCTCAGTCTGCTCCCACACAACATCGAGCAAGGAAACAGGCCCCTCGGTCTTTAGTTTGGTTTAGAGACACAGCGCAAGGAAGCAGCTGTTCCTGAACCCTGGACGTTACAGTATTCAGGCTCCTGTACCTTCTTCCCAATGACAGGGGTGAAATGAGGCCAGGGTGGTGTGGGTCTCTGATGATGCTGGCTGCCTTTTTGAGACAGCGACTCCTTTGATGGGCCCATTCCAATAAACAGGAAAAGATATGGAAATCATTTTTAATCAAGTCATATGCGGATCTTGTGTAGATTTAAATTTAGCGGAATGCATCAATTAATTTATTATCGACAGTAGTTAATGAAACAAAACATCTCTACTTGGACTATATGACCAGCTGTCACGGTGGATTTCGGAAGTAATGATATCAAAGTAATTTACATCGATTCATTTAACGCACTCAAATGTCACAATTTGTTCAAGGTCCTTTGGAGCCCTGCCTGTGAGAGTTAGGTAGAGCTCTAGGGGCTAGTGGAATCAAGGGATATGGGGAGAAGGCAGGCACACGTTACTGATTGTGGATGATCACAATGAATGGCGGTGCTGGCTCGAAGGGCCAAATGGCCTCCTCCTGCACCTATTTTCTATGTTTCTATTTTTCTATTAACATGTCGCAGCCCAGGAAAATATCATTTGATCACCAATCAAGCAAGTCTGAGGTGTAGCATGGACACAAAATGCTGGAGTAACTCAGTGGGACAGGCAGCATCTCCTGCTGAGTTACTCCAGCAATCTGTGTCTACCTTCGGTGCAAAATAATGATGCTGCCTGTCCCGCTGAGTTACTCCAGCATTTTGTGTCTATCATTGGAGTAAGCATCCAGAACCAGGGGCTACAGTCTAAGAATAAAGGGAGGCCATTTAAAACTGAGATGAGAAAAAACTTTTTCACCCAGAGTTGTGAATTTGAGGAATCCTCTACCACAGAAGGCAGTAGAGGCCAATACACTGGATGAATTTAAGAGAGAGTTAGACAGAGCTCTAGGGATATGGGGAGAAGGCAGGCACGGATTACTGATTGTGGATGATCAGCCATGATCACAATGAATGGCGGTGCTGGCTCGAAGGGCCAAATGGCCTCCTCCTGCACCTATTTTCTATGTTTCTAAACCAGCATCTGCAGTTCCTTCTGACGCTGAGGTGTAGCATGCTGTCTGGGGAAGCCAATCGAATATTATTGAATTACAGGTACAGTTGTAAGTCTCTCAATGGCTCAGTGGTTCTTTATTGTCACGTATGCACTGCACGGTGAAATTCCTGTTGCATGGCTCACACATGGCACAAGTCGCTATATTTTGGTGCCATTTGGCTCCCTGCACAAAGCCCCATCTCTCCAGACTGTTGTTAAAATAAGACAACAATTAAGAGTATAATTTGGGGGAGGGGGTGGGCTTAATGGCTCAGTGGCTCAGTGGTAGAGTTGCTGCCTTACTGCACCACAGTCCCGGGTTCCATCCTGACCATGGGTGCTGTCGGTTCGAATTTTGTACGTTCTCCCCGTGACCGCGTGGGATTTCTCCTGCAGCTTCGGTTTCCTCCCACATTCCAAAGACGTACAGGGTTTGTAGGTTAATTGGCTTCAGTAAATTGTAAACTGTCCCTAGTGTGTCGGGATCGGTGGTCGGTGTGGACCCAATGGGTTGAAGGGCCTGTTTCCGTGCTGTATCTATAAACTAAACTAAAAAAAAATCTATATACCTTTGAGTCTATACAATATTAACATCGGCACAGACAGCAGATTATCCTGCTCCTATCACTTATGAATTCATGAACAGACGTTGACCAGTTAACAGGTGACCAGACCCCACTCAGTTAACTGGGACTTTCACAGTTTACCACTTCACCGATAAATTCCACCAGATGTTTACAAGCTGACTGACTGCAACACCGGTTGCCATGGTAACAGCAAACCACACGTCAGTGCTTTACAATACGGCCCTAAAACATAATGATTCTCCTGCAGGTATGGCAGGCCTAGCCTCATGCATGGGTATAAACAGCAGATGTTTGCAGCATCAGATAAATCTAGCACTGCATAGGGACTGACGCTGGGTTGTCAAAGCCCCTTGTAACGTGGATAATAATAATACATTTTATTTGTCATGTGTCGGTTGGCACAGGGTCAACGGTACAATGAAATGTATTTGACAAGACAACGGGTCACCTCAGCAGTAATATTCCAAGGATAAATAAGATTTTAAAAATGACATTAGTAAGGTAAAAAGACAATATTAAAAATAGGTAAAAAGACAATATTAAAAATAATCAACATATATGATGTGAAATGCATTTATGAGTTCAGAAGCCTGATGGCCTGATGGTAGAAACTGTTCTTAAGTCTGGTGGTACGTGCAGCCATACTCCTGTATCGTCTGCCTGACGGTAACTAGGAGAACAGCCTGCGTGCCGGGTGGCTGTGGTCCTTGATGATGCTGCGTGCCTTCCGCAGGCACCGCCGGTAGAAAATGTCCTGAATGGCCGGGAGACAGTTGCCAGTGATGTGCTGTGCCGTCTTCACCACTCACTGTAGTGATTTGTGGCTGTGGGCAGAACAGTTCCCGTACCAGACTGTAACGCAGCCCGTCAGCGGGCTCTCGATGGTGCATCTGTAGAAGTTTGTGAGGATGCTGGCGTTCAAACGTACTAGCTACAAGGGTCTGAAGAAAGGTCTCGACTCAAAGCGTCACCCATTCCTTCCCTCCAGAGATGCTGCCTGTCCGACTGAGTTGCTCCAGCATTTTGTGTCTTTCTTAGGTACTAGTTTTAAAGTCGTCTTGTTGAGTTTCATTGTCTGTAACTCGTTTTCACCTAGCTCACCGCTAACAATGGCCTGTTTCCTTTATCGCCGTTACTTTTTGGCATATCTTTCATTCCTTTGTTCTCCATCTCTCTATATTACCGTCTATATCCCTCGTTTCCCTTTCCCCTGACTCTCAGTCTGAAGAAGGAGACTCGACCCGAAGCGTCACCTATTTCTTTCCTCCTGAGATGCTGCCTGACCCGCTGAGTTACTCCAGGTTTTTGTGTCTATCTTCGGTTATCAAACAGTAACTGACTATAACAAAAGCCTTTACATCTCAAGGCGTTTCACAGGGGCGGGGTAGTTTCTAACAATTTTCCCTGCTGCAGTAACACTTTGTGACTAAACATTGGATGATCATTAAGCTTCAATTTTATTCTGTTGGCCATGAAATCGCTCACCTCTGTCAATGTGTTTGGCGTGGGTCCCCTTTGCAAGGCAAGAGGATTGAAGTGTTGCAATTGTGAATTTGTGGAATTCTCTGCCACAGAAGGCAGTGGAGGCCAATTCACTGGATGAATTTAAAAGAGTTAGATAGAGCTCTAGGGGCTAGCGGAGTCAAGGAATATGGGGAGAAGGCAGGCACGGGTTGCTGATTGTGGATGATCAGCCATGATCACAATGAATGACGGTGCTTGATCGAAGGGTCGAATGGCCGCCTCCTGCACCTATTTTCTATGTTTCTATGTTTCTATCACAATGAATGGCAGTGCTGGATCGAAGGGCCGAATGGCCGCCTCCTGCACGAGATGCAACACCTGTCCCTTTACCTCCCCCCTCAACTCCATCCAAGGACCCAAACAGTCTTTCCAGGTGAGACAAAGGTTCACCTGCACCTCCTCCAACCTCATCTATTGCATCCGCTGCTCCAGATGTCAACTTATTTACATCGGCGAAACCAAGCGCAGGCTCAGCGATCGCTTCGCTGAACACCTGCGCTCGGTCCGCATTAACCAAACTGATCTCCCGGTGGCCGAGCACTTCAACTCCCCCTCCCATTCCCAGTCTGACCTTTCTGTCATGGGCCTCCTCCAGTGCCATAGTGAGGCCCACCGGAAATTGGAGGAACAGCACCTCATATTTCACCTGGGCAGTTTGCAGCCCAGTGGTATGAACATCGACTTCTCCAACTTTAGATAGTTCCTCTGTCCCTCCCGTCCCCTCCCCTTCCCAGATCTCCCTCTATCTTCCTGTCTCCACCTATATCCTTCCTTTGTCCCGCCCCCCTGACATCAGTCTGAAGAAGGGTCTCGACCCGAAACGTCACCCATTCCTTCTCTCCCGAGATGCTGCCTGACCAGCTGAGTTACTCCAGCATTTTGTGAATAAATACCTTTGATTTGTACCAGCATCTGCAGTTATCTTCTTATACTTCTATGTTTCTAAATCGTGAAGCCAGAGGAAGGATTGTAGGTGGAGGGGGAGTGGAGGGGGATGAAATAGGTGCAAGTCTGGGTGTGGAGGGCGAAGAAAGGGGAGGGAGAGTGGGGGAGTTGTCACAGGAATACCTGGTTGCCAAACAACAATAACCCATGCCAAGTGTAGGAAGGAACTGCAGATGCTTGTTGACACTGAAGATAGAAACAAAATGAAGGAGTAACTCAGCGGGCCAGGCAGCACCTCTGGAGAGAAGGAATGGGTGACGTTTCGGGTGGAGACCCTTCTTCAGACTGAGAGTCGGGAGGGGTTGATACAGAGATAAGGAAGCGTAAGGTGTGAGAACGAGACATCAAAAAGGTAGTGGAGATCAAAGTAAATATAGAGTGGATCACCTCACTCTCTGATCTGGCCATAGATTTGCTCTTTTTTCAGCTGACACTGTTTCCAACGGTAAACAACTTTTTTTTTTCACGTCACCTTGAAAAATACCCACTGTGTACATCAAATGCATGGCTCAGTCTGCGGGTTGCATTATCTGTGTTGACACAAGGACAATGTCCACCTAGTTACGAGTCCGTGCCAGTATTGTTTACAGCACCTAATCAAGGCTCCCTTTTCCCATTAAAACTGCCTAATAGATTCTCCATTGTGTTGTCTTTGATCTCAATTCAGCCGTGAGCACAGTCAGCAAATGTTAATTCAAAGTGCGACTGGATGAGAAACGCAACACTTTTGTGTTCAGCTTAATTTGAGGCCACTGTTATCACACATAGACGCTGTCGTTCATTTTGCCACAGATAAACAAACATTAAAAGAATAATCAATGAAATAGCCCTCGAGGCATAGTCATGATGTGTGACTCTCTTCCAACCACGGTCTGTAGACTTTTATTCTTAACCAATTCTGAAGTAACTCATCCCTGTGGGACAGGCAGAGAGGAGTGGATGACGTTTCAGGTCGAGACCCTTCTTCAGTCTGAAGAAGGGTCTCGACTCGAAACGTCACCCACTCCTTCTCTCCGGAGATGACAATAGACAATAGGTGCAGGAGTAGGCCATTCGGCCCTTCGAGCCAGCACCGCCATTCAATGTGATCATGGCTGATCATTCTCAATCAGTACCCCGTTCCTGCCTTCTCCCCATACCCCCTGACTCCGCTATCCTTAACAGCTCTATCTAGCTCTCTCTTGAATGCATTCAGAGAATTGGCCTCCACTGCCTTCTGAGGCAGAGAATTCTACAGATTCAGAACTCTGACTGAAAAAGTTTTTCCTCATCTCCATTCTAAATGGCCTACCCCTTATTCTTAAACTGTGGCCCCTTGTTCTGGACTCCCCCAACATTGGGAACATGTTTCCTGCCTCTAACGTGTCCAACCCTTTAATAATCTTATACGTTTCGATAAGATCCCCTCATCCTTCTAAATTCCAGATGCTGCCTGTCCTAATGAGTTACTCCAGCATTTTGTGTCTATCTTTGGTGTAAACCAGCATCTGCAGTTCCTTCCTACACAATTCTCCTTACGTATCTGTTCTGTTGTGCTGCTGCAAGTAAGAATTTCATTCTTCCTTTTCGGGACATGCGACAATAAAACACTCTTGACTCAGCAGGTCAGGCAGCATCTCTGGAGAACATGGATAGATGACGTTTCGGGTCGAGATTATTCAGTTTAGTTTTAATATTGGTATGACTGCATGGCAAATTAAATTCCTTGTATGTTGCAAAACATATTTGGCTAAGAAAGTATGATTATGATTATGATTTTGAGATACAGCGTGGAAACAAGCCCTTTCAGCCCGCCGAGTCCACATTGACCATCAGTTCTATGTTATGCCACTTTCTCACACACTTCCGACACACTCGGGGCAATTTACAGAGAGGGCCAATCAACCTACAAACACGCACGTCTTAGGGATGTGGAAAGGAAACCGAAGCACCGGGTGAAACCCACACAGTCACAGGGAGGACGTGCAAACTCCACACACACACAGCACCTTAGGTCAGGATGGCACCCGGGTCTCTGGCGCTGTGATGCAGCGGCTCTCCCAGCTGCGCCACTGTGCCACCCTGATTTATTAGTTAATTTATGATTAGCATCACATGTCAAGGAATCAATATTCCTCACTCGTATGGAGGACAATTAACAATAATGGTTGGGAATAATGTTCCCAAGCCTCCCTTGTGAGGCTTGTATACACTGGAATTTAGAAGGATGAGAGGAGATCTTATCGAAACATAAGATTATTAAGGGGTTGGACACGTTAGAGGCAGGGAACATGTTCCCAATGTTGGGGGAGTCCAGAACAAGGGGCCACAGTTTAAGAATAAGGGGTAGACCATTTAGAATGGAGATGAGGAAAAACTTTTTCAGTCAGAGAGTTGTGAATCTGTGGAATTCTCTATCTCAGAAGGCAGTGGACGCCAATTCTCTGAACGCATTCAAGAGAGAGCTAGATAGAGCTCTTAAGGATAGCGGAGTCAGGGGGTATGGGGAGAAGGCAGGAACGGGGTACTGATTGAGAATGATCAGCCATGATCACATTGAATGGCGGTGCCGGCTCGAAGGGCCGAATGGCCTCCTCCTGCACCTATTGCCTATTGTCTACTAACGAGGCTCAAAGGAAGCAATCGCTTGTACACCCTTTTACTCAAAGCTTGCAGTGTATTTAAAAAACAGAAACATAAACTAATAACTAATCCCAATAAAGGCAGGGAACTGCACAAAGAAATAGAGTGAGTGGATGGAAAAAGATAAATGAAATGAGTGAATGATAATTAAGGATAGATTATACCTCTAAAATAAATCTTCAGTCACTTTGGTCACCAGTTCTGGTTTACAAGGTAATTAATTACCCATTAGATTCATTCTACTGGCCCACAGCAGTGACTCAAAAGGGGCCAGGCACCAAGTCACTGTGGACACCTTCTGGTTTATAGATAGTTATGTGGTGGCACAGCGGTAGAGATGCCAGCGCCAAACACTTCAGGTGAGCCCCCAGTCTCAGATGGGACCACTCCCCAGGAACCTGTTTACTCCTCCAACCCATCGCTCAGCACGCCCAAATACATGTCTAGAATTTACAGTAGTTTAGCGCTTCAGCATGGAAACAGGCCCATCGGCCCACCAGGTTGCTGCCTTTCAGCGCCAGAGACCCAGGTTCGATCCCGACTATGGGTGTTTGTCTGCACAGTGTTTGCACGTTCTCCCCGTGACCTGCGTGGGTTTTCTCTGGGTGCTCCACTTTCCTCCCACACTCCAAAGATGTACAGGTTTGTAGGCTAATTGTTTTTGGTAAAGATGGTAATTTGTGTGTCGGATAGTGCTAGTGTGCAGGGATCGCTGGTTGGCACGGACTCGGTGGGCCGAAGGGCCTGTTTCCGTGCTGTATCTCTAAAACTAAAAAACTGAAGAAGGGTCTCCACCCGAAAGGTCACCCATCCTTTTCTCTCCAGAGATGCTGCACGACCCGCTGAGTTTCTCCAACACTTTGTGTCTATCTTCGGTGTAAACCAGCATTTGCAGTCCCTTCCTACACTACATTGAACACAAACATCTTTCCTGTTGTATCCTTTAATTGTGGTTTATGATATAAGGAAAATAAATTCAGAAAACTGCAGATACGGAAAGTCTAAATAAAACATAAATGTAGCAGTTCTTTGTTTCTACATATTTGATTCTGACTGCACGGATCAGGCATCTAAAGGACTGGATATTTACCACCAATGCTGCCCCCTACTTTAAAATACAATTAGATTTGCTGTGTTTGCATAGATTTCTGTCTCTTCGCTGTTTGAATCAACGCTGGAGCCAGGCAGGGAAAAATCAGGTGCTTCCTGGCTGGCTTTAATTCTGTAACTACTGGTCTCAGATCACTAATCACTGAGTAATTGCAACGTTGAAGCCTATTGTTTACATTGCCTCTTTGCGTGAAAGTGTTCAGCAGCCTCGGAACTAACTCCGTGGATGGTAATTGCTACGTTGGTCAGCTTAGACACAAGTCGAGAAGTGAATGGAAACAGTCAGAAGCAGTTTCCTCTGAGCCAAGTGTCACCGATGTGCTAACAAGTCACACTAATGACTGCAGCACTCTTACAGACAGACACTCAGTGTTACTGCGGCCAGGGCAACACCACATTGAGTCAAGAGTGTTTTATTGTCATGTGTCCCAGATAGAACAATGAAATTCTTACTTGCTGCAGCACAACAGAACATGTAAACATAGTACACTGTAAATATAATAATAATATAATAAACATTTATTTTTTTTATAGCGCTTTTCCAAATGCTCAAAGATGCTTTACAAAAACAGTCAAGACATAAAAACAAACAAACTATCCTGACGGAGAAGCGGCGAACAAATAGCGCCAGCGTCCTCTCACGTCAGGGTCCGGCAGTAGACAATAAAGAACACAAGACACACAATTACAATTTTTAACACAAACAGCCATCACAGTGATTGCTCCAGGCACACCCTCACTGTGATGGAAGGCAAAGAAAAGTCTTATCTCCTCCTCATTCTTCTCCCATGGTGCCACGAGGCGATCGAGGCTCCCGACTTTTGAAGCCCCCACCGGGCGATGGAAAGTCCCAGGGCCGAGCCGAGCAGGCCGATGAAGGTCCTGAGCCCCCACCGGGCGATGGAAAGTGCCGCGGCCAGGCCACGCAGGGCGATGAGGGGCCTGCGAGCGGGTCAATCAAACCTCGCGCTTCGGGGTGGTCGAAGCTGCTACGGCTGGAGCTCCTGAAAGCCAGTCGCCAGCCAGGGACCTGCGAGCTCCCGATGTTGCGGTCTGCAGGGCCCACGGCCGAAGCCTCCGAGATGGTAAGTCCAGGCCCTGCGACCGGAGTCTTCAAGGTCGATCCCAGCTGGAGGCCGCCGACTCCACAGTGTTAGGCCATATCACGAACGGAGACACAACACGGTAAAGGTCGCATCTCCGTTGAGGAGGAGATTGGAAAAAAAGGTTTCCCCCACCCCCCCACCACATATACAGAGTTAAAAATAAATCAAAAGGAACATTTAAACGATAACAAAGACAAAAACAAAAAAAAGACAGAGAGACTGCCGGTGAGCCGCAGCTGCAGAACGCAGCCACGCCCCCTTAAATAATAATAATAATAGTCTATTGTAGTTCAGAGCTTATTTCAGGTTGTAGTGTTTAATAGCCTGATGGCTGTAGGGAAGAAGCTGTTCCAGAACCTGGATGTTACAGTTTTCAGGCTCCTGTAACTTTCTTCCCGATGGCAGTGGTGAAATGAGTGTGTGGCCAGGGTGGTGTGGGTCTCTGATGATGCTGGCTGGCTGAGTTACTCCAGCATTTTGTGTCCATCTTTGGTGTAAACCAGCATCTTCCTACACTACATTAAACACAAACAGCTTTCTTGTTGTATCCTTTAATTGTGGTTTATGATATAAGTAAATGAAATTCAGAAAACTGCAGATACGGAGTCTAAATAAAACATAAATTGCTGAAAAGACTCAACACTAGGAGGGAGAGATTGACCAGCCATGATTGAAGTAGCCTTATCATATCATATCATATATATACAGCCGGAAACAGGCCTTTTCGGCCCTCCAAGTCCGTGCCGCCCAGTGATCCCCGTACATTAACACTATCCTACACCCACTAGGGACAATTTAAAAAAAATTTTTTTTTTAAACATTTTACCCAGCCAATTAACCTACATACCTGTACGTCTTTGGAGTGTGGGAGGAAACCGAAGATCTCGGAGAAAACCCACGCAGGTCACGGGGAGAACGTACAAACTCCTTACAGTGCAGCACCCCGTAGTCAGGATCGAACCTGAGTCTCCGGCGCTGCATTCGCTGTAAAGCAGCAACTCTACCGCTGCGCTACCGTGCCGCCCTTGATGGGCTGAATGGCCTAATTCTGTTCCTATCACTTATGACCACTTATCACTTATGAACCGAAACGTCACCTATCCATGTTCTCCAGGGATGCTGCCTGACCCGCTGCGTTACTCCAGCAGTTCCAGCCGCAGGGCCTGTGGACTTTAACATCATGAAGCCCGCGCGCGGTCTCTGGTAAGAAGAGGCCGATTCGGGAGCTCCATGCCGCGGAGAGAGTTTCAACCGCCCCGACGCAGGGCGGTTGAAACTGCTGAGTTACTCCAGGACACAAAAGGTTACTTAAATTTTAAAAATCACAAGATTTTTCAAGAAAGGAAGGTTTCGCGAGATCACGGGGGCTTCCATCATCGGCTGCAGGGGCTTTGATCGCCCCGACTGCAGAAGGTTTGACTGTCCCGACCGCGGGAGAACAAAGAGGAAGAAGCTTGATCTTTATTGCCTTCCATCACAGTAAGGAATGTGGAATCTGCTGAGGTGGATGTTTATGTTAACCTTTATGTGGTTGTGTGTCTTGTTGCTTTTCACTTAGTATGGCTGTATGGTAACTCAAATTTCACTGTACATGTGACAATAAACTGACCTTGAAACACATTGTGTCCTATTTTATCTGATCATTATTTTGTTACTCTTTCTTGGGAGCTTGTTGAGGGCAAATAGGTTTAATGAAGCTTATTTGTCACATGTTTAACTGCACAGTGAAATTCTTTTTGCATTTTTACACGTGGGAGTGCTGCCATGTTTCGGCACCATTTCCATAGTCCAAAGTCTGCCCGCGCGCTCGGTCTACTGGAGCGGTTCCCGATCCAGGCAAGCCCCAGGCTCCTGCACGATCATCCTCCGTCGCTTTCGACCGGATCGGCCCGCGAACCGACGTCCCTCCCCTCTCCTCGCCCGGCCATCGTTGTTTCCCTGGGGCACCTCCTGCAATGATCCAACAATACCTTGAAGGGTCTCGAACTGAAGCGTCGCCCATTCCTTCTCTCCAGAGTTGCCGCCTGTCCCGCTGAGTTACTCCAGCATTTTGTGTCTATCTTTCGTGAATACCTTCAAAATATGTTTTGTTGGCAACAAAGTTTGTTAGGGTATTTTTTCAGGTCATGAAAGATGCCGTATGGCACTAACGTTCAGTGTCAGTCTCACAGTAGACAGGGTGTAGATTGGCAGACATGATACTGGAGTTTAAAGGATTTAATCTTATTTCGGGATAAACAATTAAGTGGTGATTTAATCAAAGTGTTTAAGGTGATTAAAGGAACTGGATGAGTTGAGATATTTCCTCTTTGCTGGGGCTGTTGGAGTTTAGTGTAGTTTAGAGATACAGCGCGTAAACAGGCCCTTCGGCCCGTCGAGTCCCTGCCCATTAACACTATCCTACTGGGTTTGGGCAGATTACAGCCCAGTGGTATATTGATTTCTCGCACTTCAGGTAGCCCCGGCATTCCCTCTCTCTCTATCCCTCCCCCATCCAGGTCGCACTAGCTTCTCATTTTCACCCTACAAACAGCTTACAATGTGGCCTGATCCCTTTATCATCGTTACTTTTTTGCATATCTTTCATTCATTGTTCTTTATCTCTCCACGTCACCGTCTACATCTCTTGATTCCCTTATCCCCAACCAGTCTGGTCTCGACCCGAAACGTCACCCATTCCTTCTCTCCAGAGATGCTGCCTGTCCCGCTGAGTTATTCCAGCTTTTTGTGTCTATCTTCCCTCCACAAGATGCTGCCTGATCTGTTAAGTTCTTCCAGCAGTTTGTTTTTTTGTTTAAGATTCCTGCAGTCTCTTATGCCTCTCTTAAAATTAGGATCATGGAGTCACAGCACAGAAACAGGCCTTTCAGCCCATCTAGTCCATACCAACCAAGTTTTGTAGTTGAGCTAACCCCATTTATCTGCTTTTGGCCCATATCCCTCTAAACCTTTCCTACCCATATCCCTGTCTAAATGTCTTTTAAAAATCGCTGTTATACATAGATGGGCAAGCACTAAGTTAAATGTATTGAAGAAAGGACACAAAGTGCTGGAGTAACTCAGCAGGTCAGGTAGCATCTGTGAGGCAGTGATCACAACATGATAAGTTTTACTCTGCAAATGGAAAGGCAGAAGGGAAAATCGGAAGTGTCGGTATTACAGTATAGCAAAGGGGATTACAGAGGCATGAGGCAGGAGCTCGCCAAAATTGACTGGAAGGAGGCCCTAGCAGGGAAGACGGTAGAACAGCAATGGCAGGTATTCCTGGGAATAATGCAGAGGTTGCAGGATCAATTTATTCCAAAGAGGTGGAAAGACTCTAAGGGGAGTAAGAGACACCTGTGGCTGACAAGGGAAGTCAGGGACAGCATAAAAATTAAGGAGAGGAAGTATAACATAGCAAAGAAGAGTGGGAAGACAGAGGATTGGGACTCTTTTAAAGAGCAACAAAAGTTAACTAAAAAGGCAATACGGGGAGAAAAGATGAGGTACGAGGGTAAACTAGCCAATAATATAAAGGAGGATAGCAAAAGTTTTTTTAGGTACGTGAAGAGGAAAAAAATAGTCAAGGCAAATGTGGGTCCCTTGAAGACAGAAGCAGGGGAATTTATTATGGGGAACAAAGAAATGGCAGACGAGTTAAACCGTTACTTTGGATCTGTCTTCACTGAGGAAGATACACACAATCTCCCAAATGTTCTAGGGGCCGGAGAATCTAGGGTGATGGAGGAACTGAAGGAAATCCACATTAGGCAGGAAATGGTTTTGGGTAGACTGATGGGACTGAAGGCTGATAAATCCCCAGGGCCTGATGGTCTGCATCCCAGAGTACTTAAGGAGGTGGCTCTAGAAATAGTGGAAGCATTGGAGATCATTTTTCAATGTTCTATAGATTCAGGATCAGTTCCTATGGATTGGAGGATAGCAAATGTTATCCCACTTTTTAAGAAAGGAGGGAGAGAGAGAAAACGGGTAATTATAGACCAGTTAGTCTGACATCAGTGGTGGGGAAGATGCTGGAGTCAATTATAAAAGACGAAATTGCTGAGCATTTGGATAGCAGTAACAGGATCATTCCGAGTCAGCATGGATTTACGAAGGGGAAATCATGCTTGACAAATCTACTGGAATTTTTTGAGGATGTAACTAGGAAAATTGACAAGGGAGAGTCAGTGGATGTGGTGTACCTCGACTTTCAGAAAGCCTTCGACAAGGTCCCACATAGGAGATTAGTGGGCAAAATTAGGGCACATGGTATTGGGGGTAGGGTACTGACATGGATAGAAAATTGGTTGACAGACAGAAAGCAAAGAGTGGGGATAAATGGGTCCCTTTCGGAATGGCAGGCAGTGACCAGTGGGGTACCGCAAGGTTCGGTGCTGGGACCCCAGCTATTTACGATATACATTAATGACTTAGACGAAGGGATTAAAAGTACCATTAGCAAATTTGCAGATGATACTAAGTTGGGGGGTAGTGTGAATTGTGAGGAAGATGCAATAAGGCTGCAGGGTGACTTGGACAGGTTGTGTGAGTGGGCGGATACATGGCAGATGCAGTTTAATGTAGATAAGTGTGAGGTTATTCACTTTGGAAGTAAGAATAAAAAGGCAGATTATTATCTGAATGGTGTCAAGTTAGGAGGAGGGGGAGTTCAACGAGATCTGGGTGTCCTAGTGCATCAGTCAATGAAAGGAAGCATGCAGGTACAGCAGGCAGTGAAGAAAGCCAATGGAATGTTGGCCTTCTTATGTTGAAAGGTTGGAGCGATTGGGCTTGTATACACTGGAATTTAGAAGGATGAGGGGGGTTCTTATTGAAACATATAAGATAATTAGGGGATTGGACACATTAGAGGCAGATAACATGTTCCCAATGTTGGGGGAGTCCAGAACAAGGGGCCACAGTTTAAGAATAAGGGGTAGGCCATTTAGAACGGAGATGAGGAAGAACTTTTTCAGTCAGAGGGTGGTGAAGGTGTGGAATTCTCTGCCTCAGAAGGCAGTGGAGGCCAGTTCGTTGGATGCTTTCAAGAGAGAGCTGGATAGAGCTCTTAAGGATAGCGGAGTGAGGGGGTATGGGGAGAAGGCAGGAACGGGGTACTGATTGAGAGTGATCAGCCATGATCGCATTGAATGGCGGTGCTGGCTCGAAGGGCTGAATGGCCTACTCCTGCACCTATTGTCTATTGTCTATTGTCTATCTCTGGAGAAAAAGGATGGGTGACATTTTGGGTCAGGACCCTTCTTCAGACTGAAAGTAATGGGGAGGTAACTGGAGGTAGGAAAAGGCCAGAACAAATCAGGGCCAGCAACAGATGACCAAGGAAGGGTGGAGCCCATAATGGTTGGGTGGGGAAGAGGTGATTCCATAATGGCTGATATGCTCAGGCTTTTTCCTACCTCCAGCTCTTTGTGTCTATCTACAAAAGAAACAAGTCCATGGAAGTGCAAGAGATGATCTGTGGTGTTCCGTTGTTGTGGTAGGATTAGGGTAGGATTAGGGTTGTGCAGGTTGGTTTGAGAACCTGGTAGTTGTAGGAAAGTAGCTGTCCCTAAACCTGGTGGTGTGGGACTTCAGGCTTCTGTACCTCCTGCTGGATGGTAGCAGTGAGAAGAGGGCATGGCCCGAATGGTGGGCATCCTTGATGATAGATGCCACCTTCTTGAGGCAGCACCCCTGCCTGATGGCCAAGCACTGAGTTATATGTATTGAGGGAAAGACACAAAATTTTGTAACTCAACGAGTTAGGCAGCATCTCTAAAGAACACGGATAGTTGACGTTTCAGGTCGGGACCTTTCTTCAGACGGAGGGCTTTGACACAGGGCTTGAAGACTCGTTTTTTCCAGCATCTTTAATGAGAGTCTTCACGAGGTTTATAATTACAAATGTGTGCGTACTGGTGCCTTAGAAGATCACGTCAAAAGTTAATTCCTTTCAGAAATAAAATCGGAATGCAGCGTAAGGAGCCCACAGGGCATCTGCAAGGCATCCCCAAAGGCAATTTAGGAATGTTTCCGCAAACTCAGTAGCAAGGATTTAAACAGTGCTAAACAGCAACTCTCAATACAACCTGAATTTTTCATTACCTGCAATTAATCTGTAGCCTTTCACAATTCAAATATTTGCAGTATAAGAAATACTTTTTGCTGGTTGCTATTAATATTAAATACAAAAAATATATATTGTTTACAATTTCATTATGTAAAAAACGAAGATAAAACAAACTGCATTTAAATAGCATTGTTACCATATCCAGAAAGAGATCAAAAGATTTTTTTCTCTCAGTGGGTTAGAACATAGAATTGTACGGCACAGTGGCGCAGCGGTAGAGTTATTACCTTACAGCGCCAGAGTCAAGAGTGTTTTATTGCCATATGTTCCAGATAGAACAATGAAATTCTTACTTGCAGCAGCACAACAGAACATGTAAACATCGTACACCGTAAACAATATGATAAACGAGAGAAAAAAAAAAGTTCAGTGTGTCCCGGGTTCGATCCTGACCTTGGGTGCTGTCTGTATGGAGTTTGCTTGTTCCCTCTGTGACCGTGTGGGCTTTCTCTGGGTGCTCCGGTTTCCTCCCACATTCCAAAGACGTGCTTCTTTGCAGGTTAATTGGCTTCTATAAATTGTCCCCAGTATGTAGGGTAGAACTAGTGTGCGGGGTGATCGTTGGTCGGCAGACTTGGTGGGCCGAAGGGGCTGTTTCCACGCTGTATCTGTAAACTAAACTGGCCCTTCGGCCCACAGTATCTGTGCTGAACATGATGCCAAGGCCAACTCATCTGCCTGCACATAATCCATATCCCACCATTCCCTGCATATCCATGTGCCTTGTCAAAAGACTCTTAAATGCCACAATCGTATCTGCCTCCACCTCCACCCCAGGCACCCGCTGACCTGCACATCTCCTTTAAACTTTGCCCCCCCCCCCCCCCCCCTCTTACCTTAAAGCTAAGCCCTCCTGTGCATTTGTCTCGACCTCCAAAGTCTGTGAATTACTTTATTTGAGAATGAGTTCAGAGTTTGCTGGATCTAGAATCATGCTTTAGTGTAACAAGTAGAAAAATGGAGTTGAGGTGGAAAAATCTGCCATGATCTTGTCGATTTACAGGATGAACTACAGGAATCCTGATGCTGGGAATCAACCCAAAACGGGTTCCTTTCCCCCTAGTGATGTTAGCATTTATTTTGTGACAGGTTCTATACAAAAACTGGGATGTAATGCCGAGGCTCTGTACGGCGCTGGTCAGGCCGCATTTGGAATATTGTGAGCAATTTTGGGCACCATATCTCAGGAAGGATGTACTGGCTCTGGAGAGGGTCCAGAGGAGGTTTACAAGAATGGTCCCAGGAATGAGTAGGTTAACATATGATGTTTGACAGCACTGCACCTGTACTTGCTGGAGTGTAGAAGAATGAGGGCGGACATCTTGGAAACATACAGAATAGTGAAAGGCTTGGATACGGTGGATGTGGAGAGGATGTTTCCACTAATGGAAGAGTCCAGGACTAGAGGTCATAACCTCAGAATTAAAGGATGTTCTGTTAGGAAGGAGATGAGGAGAAATTTCTTTAGTCAGAAGGTGGTGAATCTGTGGAATTCTTTGCCACAGAAGGCTGTGGAGGCTAAGTCAGCGGATATATTTAAGGCAGAGATAGGTAGATTCTTGATTAGTGCGGGTGTCAGAGGTTATGGGGAGAAGGCAGGAGAATGGAGTTAGGAGATAGAGATAGATCAGCCATGGTTATTTAAGTTCCTTGGAACCATCATCTCCAGGGACCTTAAATGGGAGGCCACCATCGACTCCAGTCAAAAAGGCCCAACAGAGGATGTACTTCCTGCGGCAACTGAGGAAACACAATCTGCCACAGGCAATGATGGTCCAATTCTATACTGCTATCATGGAGTCCGTCCTCACCTTCTCCATCATGGTCTGGTTTGGCTCAGCCACCAAGCATGACATCGGGAGGCTGCAACGGATCGTTCGCACAGCTGAGAAGGTTGTTGGCTGCAACCTTCCCCCCATTGACAAACTGTACACTGCAAGGGCCAGGAAGCGAGTGGGCAAGATCATCTCTGACCCCTCTCACCCTGGCCACAGAGTCTTTGAAGCACTTCCCTCTGGAAGGCGACTCCGGACTGTCAAAGCAGCCACAGCCAGACATAAAAACAGCTTTTTTCCACGAGTGATAGTTCTACTCAATAACCAAAGTCTGTAGTCTCTTTTTAACTCTGGTTTATTTTCACCCACATGTTTAGACCATAATGGTGTATCCTTATTGTTTTGATGTGTTTATGCTTTATTCTTAATGGTTAACTGTATGTTTGTGTTCACATTTGTGAGCGGAGCACCAAGGCACATTCCTTGTATATGCATACTTGGCCAATAAACTTATTAATTCATTCATTCATGGGCCGAATGGCCTAATTCTGCTTCCATCACTTATGATCTTATGATACTGCCTGACCTGTTGAGTTCCTCTATTAGTTTGGTATTAGCTTGAGGAGCTGTCTATCCCTACTCCAGCTTCTACCCTTCATAAGTACTTCATTGACTTTTGGATGTCTTGAGGTAATGAAAGGCACTATAAAAAACATTCTTTTTTTTCTTGTTCAGCCAAGTTCCAGTTATCACAATCACAATCATACTTTATTAGCCAAGTATGTTTTGCAACATACGAGGAACTTAATTTGCCATACAGTCATAACAATAAAAAGCAACAGGACACAAATACATTTTAACATGAACATCCACCAGTGACTCCTCCACATTCCTCACTGTGATGGAAGGCGAAAAAAAGTTCAATCTCTCCCTTCTTTGTCCTCCAGCGGTCGGGGGCCTCGAACCTTCCATTGACGGGACGATCTTGGCTCCCGAAGCCGGCGGCGGGCCTTCCTCGTCGGGACGATCAATCTCCTGCTCGTCGGGGGGAGGATCTCAGCTCCCCCGATCTACCCTGGGAGGGGACCAGTCGAACCTCATGCTGCTTGGAGCTCCCTACCGGTCTCAACCCGAGACTGCGAGCTCCTTGATGTTCAGTCCACAAGCCGCAGTTGGAGCGTCGATCCCAGGCAAGGGATCGCCTGCTCAGATATTAAGTCCACGCCCCGCGGGGGCTCAAAGTCAGTCCCAGGTAAGACCTTCAGCTCCGTGATGTTAGGCTGCAGAGCGACCGGAGATACGATCCGAAAAACAATCGCATCTCCAGCAAGGTAAGAGACCGAAAAAAGTTTCCCCCTCCCCCACATAAAACAAACCAGAGAACATTTGCACAAACTTTTAAAACTTACCAAAACAACAAAAAGAATTTGAAAAGGACAGACAGACTGTAGGCGAGGCAGCCATTACCATGGATATGCGGGGAATGGAGGGATATGGATCACCTGCCGGCAGAGGAGATTAGATTAACTTGGCTTCATGATCTGCATGGACATTATGGGCTGATGGGATTGTTCCTGTGATGTATATTCAAGTAGCAGAATGAACCCGAAATAATCTCTATCACAGTCTTATGGAAGACATTTTCATCAAGAGTGTTTAATTATCATATGTACCAACAAAGAAATAATGGCATTTTCGCTTGCAGCAGCATAACAGGCCTGTAATCACAATACAGTAGATAATATACAAGAAACAAAAATACAATAAATTAATAACCCCACTATTAGTGCAAAAAAAACCCCGAAGTCATTAGTGCAATCAAAGACAATTCACATTTCATGGTTGAGGTTAGTGTTGTGTGGTGTTCAAGAGCCTGATTGTTGTTGGGAAGAAGCTATTCTTGAAGCTAGTGGTCATGGGTTTTATACAATCCTATACCTTTTCCAGATGGCGGGAGTGAATTGAATCCTTGGCCAAGGTGATGTGGGTCTTTGATGATACTGACAATGCAAAACAATGTTAAAAAAACCCACATAGAAAAGTCCATGATCTCCAGAGACACGATGGAAGATCTCCAGGGACACAAAGGAAGACAGTGTACTGATGGCTTCACGGGAATATTCACTTCATCGCAGGGAATACTTGATTTTCACAATCTTACTTTGAATAATTTTTTTTAAACCCACAAAGTGATGGAGTAACTCAGTGGGTCAGGCAGCAGCTCTGGAGAACGTGGTAGGTGATGTGGAGGAAGAAACTGCAGGTGCTGGTTTAAACCGACAATAGACACAAAAAGCTGGATCTCTGGAGAACATAGACAGTAGACACGAAATGCTGGAGTGACTCAGCGGGTCAGGCAGCTTCTCTGGAGAGAAGGAATGGGTGACGTTTTGGGTCAAGACCCTTCTTCAGACTGATCTGGAGAACATGGTAGGTGATGCTTCGGGTTGGGATCTATCTTTACATTGATTATAGTGGGGTTGGGAGAAACCTGGAAGAGATGTGAGTGCAGGACATTAATTGAATCTGTTTAAAACCTACAGCATGAGTTTAATGCATTAAAATGTTTAAATGTTCATGCTGCAAACAAAATGACACCAAGCCATGTGGAGGAACGATTTAAGGAAAGAGAGTTAGAAAGGTGGGGAAGTTTAAGGTTGGAATTTTAGAGCTCAGAGCTTAGCAGGTGTAGGCGTGACCTCACTAAAGATACACAAGGGGCTGAACTGTGGAAAACCTTAACATTTCTCTATGGATTAACACCGTTAATGTAAGATGTTCATCTCCGGATACTTTTTCATATACTCACCACCCTCCGAGTTTAAAAAAATGCCCCTCAGATTCCTATTAAACCTTCCATCTCTCACCTTAAACTTAAGTCTTCTGGTTCTTGATTCACCTATCCTGGGTA
This sequence comes from Rhinoraja longicauda, assembly GCF_053455715.1. Taxonomy (NCBI): domain Eukaryota; kingdom Metazoa; phylum Chordata; class Chondrichthyes; order Rajiformes; family Arhynchobatidae; genus Rhinoraja; species Rhinoraja longicauda. Next base: position 57,912,483 of record NC_135962.1, on the reverse strand, counting down.
AAAGACTATTCATTCACCCCATCAATTCCCCTCATGATTTTATACAGTTCTATAAGATCACCCCTCAGCCTCCTGTGCTCCAAGAAATAAAGTCCTAGCCTTATTTCATTGTTCTATCTGGGACATATGACAATAAAACACTCTTGATTCTCTTGCCCAACCTCTCCCCATAGCTCAGGCCCTTGAGTCCTGGCAACGTCCTCGTAAACATAAACTTCCTGACTTTTTGTACTGATATTGTTTCTAAACAGAAAAAGACACAAATAGACAATAGGTGCAGGAGTAGGCCATTCGGCCCTTCGAGCCAGCACCGCCATTCAATGTGATCATGGCTGATCATTCTCAATCAGTACCCCGTTCCTGCCTTCTCCCCATACCCCCTGACTCCGCTATCCTTAAGAGCTCTATCTACCTCTATCTTGAATGCATTCAGAGAATTGGTCTCCACTGCCTTCTGAGGCAAAGTGCTGGAGTAACTCAGCATGTCATGCAGCATCTCTGGAGAACATGGAAAATGACATTTCGTGACAGGACCCTTCTTCAGACTGATGTTTCTACATTGTTCCTAAAAGGTGTAGATTCCCTGGAATCCCAGGAATGCGTGGGTTAACATATGATGAGCGTTTGATGGCATGGACCTGTACTCGCTGGAGTTTAGAAGGATGAGGGGAGACCTCATTGAAACTTACCGAATAGTGAAGGTATTGGTTAGAGTGGATGTGGAGAGGAAGTTTCCATTAGAGGGAGAGTCTACGACCAGAGGTTACAGCCTCAGAATAAAAGGACATTCCTTTAGGAAGGAGATGGGGAGGAATTTCTTTAGTCAGAAGGAGGTAAATCTGTGGAATTCTTTGCCACAGAAGGTTGTGGAGGCCGTAAATGGATATTTTTTTAAGGCAGAGATAGATATATTCTTGATTAGTACTGGTGTCAGAGGTTATGGGGAGAAGGCAGGAGAATGGGGTTAAGAGGGAAAGATAGATCGGCGGAGTAGACTTGAACGTCCGAACATCCTAATTCTGCTCCTATCACTTATGAACATGAATTCCTTTTTGCATTCAGCTTGTGCTTTTACAGAGCCTGGATTTTACATTAACTATTTCCCTGTGCGGCTGGGAGTGTGATTGCATTGACCACATTTCTGCAAACTGGATTGTACAGGACAATGACCCTGTTGCCGTGTTGCCTGAACTTATTGTATCCCTGTTAGGCCTGGACTTTGTTTGCACCATGTGCCTGCTCAGTCTGGACCTGAATTGCATTGACTCTGCGCCTGGCTTGTCATCAAGGTTGAAGTCCATGATGTAGACACAAGGGGCTGAACCAGCATGGAGAAAATAAGAAACACAGCACAGCAATGATAGTTTTGGTTGGGACTGGAAGGAAATGTACAGTGAAGTTTCTCAATAGGTACTCAGCCCAAGCTCTTCTTATTACAATAAATCCTTAACTTTTGAATATTTAACTTTGGCAATTTTACAAATTCGCAGTTAAGCTGTCAGACGTCTGGAGCTTTAAAGACATTTTTTACCAATTGTTTTTTAGAAACATAGAAAATAGGTGCAGGAGGAGGCCATTTGGCCCTTCGAGCCATTCATTGTGATCATGGCTGATCATCTACAATTAGTAACCTGTGCATGCCTTCTCCCCATATCCCTTGATTCCACTAGCCCCTAGAGCTCTATCTAACTCTCTTTTAAATTCTTCCAGTGAATTTGCCTCCACTGCCTTCTGTGGCAGAGAATTCCACAAATTCACAACTCTCTGGGAGAAAAAGGTTCTTCTCATCTCAGTTTTGCACTAATGGCTTGTTCTTTTTACTGACTGTACGATTTATGTGCAATTTATGTATATTTAATATTTTGTGTGTTTGTCTGAGTCTCGGTGCCTGTGACGTTGCCACAAGTAAGATCTCATTGTACCTGTTCCTCATCAATAAACTCTATCAACCCGTCTTGCATTCTTTTGCAGTTGGCTATAATTTGTTTTTGTGCAACTAAAAGCTTTTCACTGTACGTCGTGACATACTGGACCATCCATCGCCTATACCCACTAGGTCTATGTTGTCCCACTTTCGCATACACTCCCTGCACGCTAGGGGACAATTTACAGAGGGCCAATAAACCTACCAACCCGCACGTCTTTGGGATGAAACTGGAGATAAAACACGGGGTATTTTGATGGTATTCACGAAAGATAGACACAAAATGCTGGTGTAACTCAGCAGGACAGGCAGCATCTCTGGATGGAAGGAGTGGGTGACATTTCGGGTCGAGACCCCTCTTCAAACCGAACAATCTCTGTTCCAGGCGTACACTGGCCCTATCCCCAAACTCTCTCTCCTCCGTTTGCTCCACTGCGACAACACACGAGGTCACAGGGAGAACACCTGTGGAAGTATGGGGAAACACTTACAAAACTAGCACTAATTCAATATATAAGAAAATAACTGCAGATGCTGATACAAATCGATTTATTCACAAAATGCTGGAGTAACTCAGCAGGTCAGGCAGCATCTCGGGAGAGAAGGAATGGGTGACCTTTCGGGTCGAGACCCTTCTTCAGCACTAATTCAATCTTTATATTGCAAAAAAGAGCTATAAGAATTGTCAATAAGGCTGGTTATAATGACCCAACCAACCCATTATTTATGAAATCATATACCCTAAAATTTATGGACCGAATAGACGTTAATACTCTACAAATAATGTTTAGAGCAAAAGAAAGAACATTTCCTAACTGTATCCAAGGTTTGTTTTCAGTGAGGGAAGGTATCCTCTCAGGGGAAATTATATATTTGAAAAAAAGAGGGCAAGGACAAATGTGAAAAATAGATGTGTGACTGTTAAAGGGGTCAATTTATGGAATAGTTGCAACAGTGAAACAAAAGAGTGTAGTAATAAGTGTAAATTCAAGAAAATGTTCAAAAATATTATATTTGAAAGATACAAAATATGTGATCAGCACTGAGAAATGACTGACATGACAGAAATGATGTTTCTTGACTATATTTGTGTTTCTTTCTATGTTTTGTTTATCACCTTCTGACTTATGATGTGTTTTTTTAATTATATTTTGTTAAGTATTAAGGGAAGGCACAATAAGCTTTGGCTTCTGCCTACACCTTTTATTTCGGTCAGAAAATGTCATGTGTGATTACTTTGTTTTATTTTTTATTTTTGATACATTTGATTTCGTTCTATTTAACTTTCACAACTGTACGGTCAATCTGTTGTATTGTATTGACCGGGAAAAAAAACCACATACAAACTTCACACACACACATGCACAGCATCCGAGGTGGGGATCGAACCCGGGACCTACCCGCTGCGCCACCGTCAGGACGGACGGCCGGGCGGACGACTCTGCATCCGCGTGCACGCGCACGCAAATTGCCGCCAAAAGAAAAGACCCGCAAAGATGGCGGCCGGCGCCGCCCCCCCCTTCTCCATTGGCGGCCGCTACGCCATCGATCGCCGTTCCCGCTGCCCTGCGTCCCTCCCGCCGATCCGGCGGCTCCCCAAGCCGCTCGGGGGGGCGAGCCGAGGCGAAAAGACGGGTGGTTTACCTCATGAAAACGTAAAGGGCGGCGGGATGAAGGGCTGTGGCGGCCGGAGACTGTAGAGCTGAAGGCGGGCGGGGAGGCCGCCTCCTGCAGCCCGCGCTGGGCAGTAATGGCGGAGGGAGTTGAAGCCCGGGCTGCTCCGTCTCCTTGGCGACGGCCGGGGATATCCGAGCGTTACTGAGCGATCTCACCCTCCTCCCTCCTTTATTTAAAAAAAATAAACACTTTCATTTCCCCGGACGGGTAGGGAGGGGGGGGGGGGGCCCCGAATGCTGCAAAAACAAAACCTTTTGTGTTCGTCAACAGCCATCTTAGCATGACATGAAGTGTAAGTAGACAACAAGCTGCCTGACTCTGTGTCTTAGCTCGCTGTAAACATTTTTTCGTTGCCTGTTTATGATAATTTCTCTCTCTCCGCCCTCTCCCTAACTCTGGAAAGTTGCAAACCCAACAAAGGTTGAGGAGTGTCACTCCTGTTAACACGGTATTTTCTCTTGTTTTTAAAAAAAAAAACCCATCCCACTCTGGTTTGCAATAAGAATTGTTTCATGAAGTACTATGGGTGTAAATATCAGGCTGCATATAATCTGCCCCCAACCACCGACCGTCGCCGGCATTGGGGTGAGAAATGTGACCTTTTCATCCCAAACTCTTGACATTGCAGCCCCGAGGATTTAAATGCGCAAAAGTGGCGCAGGGGATGTGAGACTTGGCGATTTCAAACATTCTGCAAAGATTTCGTCTCTCTCTCTCTCTCTCTCTCTCTCTTATACTTTATCTGCTGTTGGCATCTGTCATATAAGTGTGCATATAAAAGACTGTTGTTCTTTCAGACAACATTCTGGCGTTCAAACATACTTTCCTGCCTCCAAACTGACCATATCAATTCTTTTAGAGTGAAGTTTTCCGCCACCCCAGGTTTTACTTTTGCCATCCCTCCATCGTTATTCCTATAATTACATTGCACTGTCCTTCTTTCCACGCCAAATTGGCTCAGTCCTCAACAGTGTGGCTAATATATATTTTTCCTGCCCTGGGAACACAATTCCAATTCCCAGTTTGGAGGAATTGTTTTGCGCGAATCCCATTTTAAACGTAATCTTTTATTTTTTTGTTTTAAAACATTGTGGGACCAGGGTTTGTTTTTCGAAAGGAGGTAGACACAAAAAAAAAAAACTGGAGTAACTCAGCGGGACAGGCAGCATCTCTGGAGAGAAGGAATCGGGTCGAGACCCTTCTTCAGACACTTTGTTTTTAGAAAGCTGTGTTTGACCTACAAAAGAAATGTAACATTCATGTGAAGGGGGAAATAAACAGAGATGTGCAAGTGTCACAGCCCTCGCACCGTGTCGGGATCTCTCTCTCTCTCTCTCTCTCTCTCTCGCAAACACATCCTCCTGAGCGTGAATTCGCAACTTTATCCTGCGCTTCTTAATCCAAGGTGACAGACAACTGTTTATGTGGCGACAACTCCTCCAGAGAAAGCCAAGACATCGATATACCACTTGACCTTTGACAGCTAGGCGGCCGAATGAAAAGATCTACCAGCAATAAACCCAGATTATAAAGTTCACGCACAGCCTCACGATTTGTACAACCCGTTTGAATCCATCGCATCGCGGCGCATGTGTATGTGTGTCTGTCTATCTGTTCTGTGTAACATGACAACAGAAACGCTGTGAACATTACTGCCTTTCGTGGAAAACAACGCCTGTGCTATCTATAAAGACTGGGAGTGCTTTACCAGTTTCGTACTTTTCCAAAAATAGAAGGCAAGGGATTGTGGGCAGGAGTCTTGTGATTTTCTTGCCGTCTAATGTAAACCAGATGGAATGTGTGGAGGAATTGCCACGCAGACCAAACAGTATACAATCAAATCACTTGCGCACACTTCGTGTGCATGGGATCTGATTACTCACGCTCGCCCTTAAAGTGGATGCTTGCTTTGAAACGCTTCGAGCTGAGATTTGGACGACTTTTATGAACGTTGATTCACGGATACTGCAAAAGGCAAATTCATTTCATCACAGCACTCTGACCAAAGGGAACAGTTGGAAACAAGTCAATCGGCTGCATATGTTTGCAGCGAAATTTAAAGCCTCATTAAAGCCTGCACTGGTTTACTTTGTTTTACATTGTTTAATACATTACAAAACACAAGGAGCATTCCATTGCCCTTTCTCACACCTTCGTAAAGCAACCACAGTATCTGTTGTTTACAAATTACATTCACACATTTCAGGCCAATAGCGTCTGGAGAATTTAACTTCGACCCGCCCTTCTGTTTGGAACTTGGAAACTTTTAACTACCGGGTTACTGGAATATTAGGAACTACATTTGATCTAGTTGTAATACTTGCCGACGACACGATAGTTTTTGTAGCACTGCATTAGTTACTTGAAGTAGTACAGTAATTGGAAGATAATGAACAGAAAGATGCATTCAGTCCGGAATTATCATATCATATCATATATATACAGCCGGAAACAGGCCTTTTCGGCCCTCCAAGTCCGTGCCGCCCAGTGATCCCCGCACATTAACACTATCCTACACCCACTAGGGACAATTTTTACATTTACCCAGCCAATTAACCTACATACCTGTACGTCTTTGGAGTGTGGGAGGAAACCCACGCAAGTCACGGGGAGAACGTACAAACTCCTTACAGTGCAGCACCCGTAGTCAGGATCGAACCTGAGTCTCCGGCGCTGCATTCGCTGTAAAGCAGCAACTCTACCGCTGCGCTACCGTGCCGCCGAATTCATCACACTGTTGGCGGATCCCTAATGTCTCTCTGTCAAACAGCTCATAGATGTGGATTTATTTAATCGTTCATGTAAAACTTGAATTATACCTGTATCAAAGTGAAATATTTTAATATTAAAAAATGTTAAAACGTATTAGCGTAGGTAAGTAATACGATTCAGGTTATTGCTGCTGTATCGCCATTACTGTATAAAATGGGATAACTGCAGATTGGAAAATACTGTCAAAAACGAGTATTTGTAGCCACCACCAACAAAGAATTAGGTCGGCTTTGATCATCTTAACCCCTACAAGGATAATTTGCTCCTTAATTCTAAGCACCAAGTGATAAAATAATAACGTTTTGGTCCTATTAAGTGTTTTAAGTTGATCTTGTAAAAGTGTATTAAGTACCATTGAGCTCAAAGGCTGAATGACTACTTCACATGAAGGGATTAGTTCTTGCTACCTACTTATCCTTAATGTGACCAGCTCCACACAACACATACACACACACACACACACACACACACACACATATATACAGACCTCTTGAATTAGAAACTATTTAGATTAAAGCTGTAATGAAAAGGGAAAATTAAAAAAAATAGCAGACACTTAGTTGCATGAAGTATTGCAGTAATTGAATGATATGCAGACATTTTATTAAATCAGGGACTTATCGTACCAGTGGTTGTTCCCTAATTTCTCTCTGCAAAGATATCATAGGCATGGATTTATTGTACAACTTTTTTCTTTTTTAAGATGGGAATAGGCTGGAAAATGCCATATCTTTTTGGATGCCAGGAGAATTAAATGCAAGTTTTTAATGTTATCAAGCTCAAATTACAAATTGTATCCATTTGAATCTTTTCCTTGTAAAATATAGAATAGTACAGGTCAGCAACAGCTTACCCTATCTATCTGCATATAATCCACCCCACTATTTCTTGCACGTTCATATATCTATCTAAATGCCTCTTAATGTTCTCTTTCATGTCTGCTTCCACACCACACGGCAGCACATTCCAGGCTCTCACCATTCTGTGTGTGTGTAAAACAAAACAACTTGCCCCACACATCTCCTTTGAACTTTCCCCTGTCAACTTAAAGCTATGCCCTCTTTTATTTGATATTTCTTCATGGGAAGAAGGTTCTATTTGTGTACCCTATTATGCCTCTCAGAATTTTATAAACTTATATAAACTTTTATATCAGGTATGCCCTCTGCCTGCAACGCTCCAGAGAAAATTAATCATTTGAATAATGTTAACTATGTTCCCAATTGATAAAATCCTTACTTCTAAAGCTAAAAGTTTAAATGTTAGTTTCATTTTGGTATTTGCCTCAGCATCTCCCTGTCAGGGGTCCAAAACTGGATTTGCTATTCTAGTTGGAACTGCCTATTTCTCTTGAAGTGGCCCTCGAGACAACTCCAGTTCCATGGGTTCTGATATGGCTGCTGATGCCAGTGTTCGAACTGCAGACTGCACCAGTTGGGCAGGAAGCGCTTGATGGTACAGGTGAGTGGCATGGGAACTGGTGTGTTCCTTATGCCATTTTCACCATGCCTTCGCATGCACTAGATGCTCATAATACTGGCCTGGTTGCTCTTCCATCATTCTGATTAATCATAACCAGTGATTCTCACAAATCAAAGAGGATGCTACATTTTTAAGGGGACTTTGACACCATTTCCTTTTCCACCAAATCAAATGCCTTTTATAAAAATATCCGTTTTACAGTGAGCTATTATATCTGTAAATTCTAACAGTTTATTTGCTTTCCCTGCAGTTGTAATATTGGTTTTGGACTTTCAAAGTTTGACATCTATGAACCCCATGTTTTCTTCTCATTCCATCACCATAAACAGGTACATTTAACATGATCTTTCATGATCCACAAATTGGCCCATTCCTCATGATCTTTGGATCAGTTCATGTTCGATTAATCATGTTATTTTGGAGTTAAACATTCTGACAGGTTTTCATCTTTCAAGGTGTATTATGGTTCAGTCATAGACTTGCTTGGCTTATATAAGCTAAATAGAAGGAACCTTGAAAAATGTTAACTATGTTCTCATGAGGCTCAAATATAGAACTTTTGGGGGAAAAGCATTTAATCAGGTTGTGAGGAAAAACATTTTTACGTACTGAGAGGTTATGATCTAAAATTGATTGCTTATAGGGGGGTTGTGGAGAAATCAATTGCCTCATCAAGAGTGGTTTTGCACTTCAGAAATTCTTTGCAGGGCAATGGAGAATTTCCTTAGTGTTCTGAGGAAGTAGTGGCATTGGTGTCTTTTCTTGGCAAGTAAATCATAATGCAGAAATGTTAAATGATAACATTTCATTGTACTCAGGTACATGTGACACTAAGGTATAATTGAATCATTGAAAAACAACTGGCTTGTGTTCTACCTTTGCACGACTAGTCAAGTTTCTTATGACTGATACTTCTTATCCTAGGCCTAGGGTCTTGCCAAAGTTCTTCCTTATTCCTGTAAATTAATTCCTAAGTTGCCTACCTGATTGTTTGTGCTTGGTGTAAAATGACAGTGTCAAATTCATGGATATGAGGAAAAATGCACCACTTCCCCTTTTTCCTTTCTCTCTTGTACTGCCCATTACAAATCTCAAATTGTAAATATTCAATCAAGTTAAGATATATAAAGTTTCATCTTTTTGAATATTCTTCTCATTATCTTTTTGAACCTCATAAACCAAATTATTGTAGTAGGTTAAGTTATTTTTGTCTTTTTAATGATGTACATAATTCAGAGCCAACTCTGGCATACTCTCACCCCGTTTGAACTGAGTTAATACTGGAAGATTAAAAGTTGGAAGCAGTCTTAAAGTAATCACAACTTGCTAATTACTCAAGCTATGGGGTCTCCAAGTGGTGCAACAGGTAGAGTTGCTTCTTATCAACCCCAACAGTCTGCGTTCTGTCCTGATCCTCTATGCTGGCTGTGTGGAGCTTGCACAGTCTCCCTTTGGCGCAGTATGCCTCTCCGTGCTCTGGTTTCATCGCACATCCCAAATGTGTGTGAGATGGCAGCTTAATTGGATATTATAAATTGCCTCCAGTGTATAAGTGAGTAATAGACTCTGGGGGTGGGGCGGGGGGGAGCTGGGGTGAATAATTCAATAATTTCCCTACTGGGGTGAATAATACGAGATTGGTAAAAATTGTGTGTTGGCACGGACTATTTCCATACTGTATAACTGTCTCTAACCTATAATTAATAAAAAAAAATAATGGTTTGCTTGTTATCGCATACCAAAGGGGAAGCTCTTAATGAAAGTAAATATGGGTTTCATTACATCACAGTATCTCATTGAGTCATACAGGCTGGAATTTAAAACCAAATGAGATTATATATTGAATAATTAATATGTATTTTATACTTTGATAATGTATTTAAATATTTTCCCATGATTTATTGCAAATGGAGCTGATAATTTCAAGGGGCTACCCAATTACATACTTACCCTCTAGAATTTGTATAGATTTGTAAGTAAAAACAGGAGTTGGTTGTGTTGCTGTATAGAGGTTGGTATGATTAGTCAATAGAGCATAAAACACTTAATTCAAATTAAAAATAAGCTAACGTAAATCAAGACTTTGCATTGGATCACCAGAGATTTCAAGAATGGAGGAACACCAGTAGGTAAATTATTGAATTATTATTTTGGATCTCAAGGTGTAGAAAGTGTTTTCCAGAGTCTCGTCTGATTTTTATTGTTGGTTTGTGGTGTGTTGAAGGACAGATTGGTAAAGAGCATTTGTCTTTCAGATGTTTACAGTTAGGCCCTTCATCTTGTACATTTCAGTGGAGGAGTTAAGGAAGACTTGAAGCTCAGGCTAGGAAATGTCCACATTATAGAATTGTTCAGCACAGAAACGGGCTCTTTTGGACCACATTGTCCATACTAACCATGAATCCTACACCACCTTAATCCTATTTGCCTGCATTGCCTCCCTATCCCTCCATAACATAGTACAGTACAGCACAGGAACTGTTCAGCCATGATATTTGTGCTACACATGATGCCACATTAAACTAATCTCTTCAGCATAATGTGACCCATATCCCACCATTTTCCACCATATTCATGTGCCAAACTAAAAGCCTCCTCTCAGCCTCCTTTGACTGAATCTATGATGTGAGGAAATTATTCATAGTCATAGAATCATGCAGCACAGAAACATCAACTGTGCTATGCCACTGTGTCCATGTCACTTATCTATGATTTAACTACACTAATCCCATTTCCCTCACACGACTCACCTATGGCATGGCATTTCAGGTGGTCATTTAAATACTTCTTAAATGTTGGGAAGGTCCCCGCCTCCTTCACCTCTCGAGGCAGTGAATTTCAACTTTCAACCATCTTCTGCGTGAAAGGAAAATCTTCCTTAAACCCCTACCTCTTATTTTAAACCTATATCCTCTGGTAAGGGTGAACATTTCTCCCCGTCTTCCCTACCTAGACCATAGAACAGCACGGCACAGGAAAAGGCCCTTCATCCCACAATGTCTGTGCTGAACATGATGCCAAGATAAACTAATCTGCCTGCACATGTTCTGGATCAAGTGGGAGTTGTTTTTCGCTTAGTTAAGAGATAATGTGGAAATAGGCCTTTTGGCCCACCGATTCTGCGCTGACCAGTGATCCTTGCACATTAACGCTATCCTACACACATGAGGAACAATTTACAATTATACCAAGCCAATTAATCTACAAACCTATACGTCTTTGGAGTGTGGGAGGAAACCGGAGATTTGGAGAAAACCCACGCAGGTCACGGGACGAACGTACAATCTCTGTACAGACAAACACCCATAGTCGGTAAGGCAGCTGTAAGGCAGCAACTCTTCTGCTGTGCCACCATGCTGCCCAAGGTGGTCAGCATAGAATTGGTGGTCCGAAGGTCCTAAGATGTATCTTCCAGTCAATCAATGAAACCCAGCCGATCCAGTCTCTCTTTGTATCCCAGGCAAAATCCCAGTGAATATCCTCTACTCTGCTGTACAATCCCCACTTTACTTCCTCAACACTTCCCATCCATTCAGATCCCTCCTCCCCTCAACTTGGGCAACACAGTGGTACAACTAGTCGAGTTGCTATCTCGTGGCTCTGGAGACCTGCGTCCAATACCCATCTGTGCTGTCTGTGTGGAGTTTGTACTTTCTCCCAATGCTCCTTTTTCTCCCACTTTCCAAAGATGTGCAGGTTAGAAGGTTAATTGACTACTGTAAATTGCCCCTGGAGTGTAGGCAAATACATGTAACTCATGAGCTGTTGGGGATATGGGGAGAATAAAATAGGTTAGAGTGTAGCGACCATAGGGATTGGTCCTGAGCGTCGAACCCTGGGATTGGCCAGCTAGGTCAGGTGGTGGTTTTGGCGCCCAAAACCAGTCAGTGGGAAGAGAACTTCGATGTGAACAGTTTGAGTTAATGGTTGTCTGTAATCTCGTTTGTTATCCTTTGTAATTGAATATTGCTACCGCAATAAACTTCTTTAACAAAGTACAAGCCTCCAGACCCGCCATAAGAGACAATTTAATGCAAAAATGGTGCTTGATGGTTGGTGGGCTGAAAGGTCTGTTTTCATTCTGCATGACTGTGATATGCCACTCTCCATAAGGAGCCTCCAGTGGAGAAATCTCTTACATTGCTGTTCAGACGGATAAATCCACATCACCCAACTATATGCCTTGCACGGTTAGTTCTGGTTGCTTCACAATTTAGTGAAATTTCAGCAAACCATTCCAAGTTGGGTTTTTTTGTTTGGGCCTGTGTATTACGCTGCACATTTGCAAAGCTACTTTTCTGTGGCTACCTAGGTAATGATGGTGAATTTGAATTCCAGCTGTGATTGATGTTTCCATTTCACTTCAGAGAATGGAATTCCTAACCTTCATCTACCCCAAGGCATCTGTGCAATTGCTGGGGCAAAAGCGACCTTTATCAGCCCTAAGGCCCTGCAACAATGCTTATTGCTTGGAATGCACCATTACGCTTCAACTTTCCCACCAGACTGCCAGTGTGAATTGTTCAGGAGATATCACGTTTACAAGCCTGCCCTTGGCTGGGTAGGATTGATTGAATGCAAAACAATTTAAAATGAGTCATTGAATCTGGGGGAGAGTTGATGAGAAAGTAAGGTGATTTAAAAAGTGGGATAGATTTACGACGATTGTAAATTGGTAGTTGGTAGTCAGCAGGAATTAGTTTGCTGAAGGTATTGACGTGTTGCACCTCTCTGTGACTGCACAATTTTAAATTGGAAAATAAATACCTGTGGGGAGAGTGAGCTGACAAATTTTGTTGAGTGAAACTTGAATGCAGTTGGTTTCAACACCATTCGCCCTTGTAATATACAGAGTGCAATTTTTAATGTCGTAATGCAACTATTTCAACGGGCAAGATCTTGTGCGATTGCTAATATATTTTTTGTGTCATACATCAAGTGGACACCTGATCATCTTGCGTGAAATTAAATTGTTGACATTGTTTTTCAGTGGACACAGTATGGAAATACAGGTACTTCATGGTTCAGCTATTGCTGAGTAAACTACACTCTAGCTTCTTAGTCAGAGGAGTCTGTATTGAAGTCCCCACTCTTGAGAAAAATAATTGGCCAATTCTCAAAGTAGTACCAGAAAATGGTACATTTTGTTGGAAGTGCTTTTTACATTTCAGGGACTTTCACATCTTTATTCCCATTTTCAAACATCATATCTACTTGTTTATCACAAGGTCATAAGTGACAGGAGCTGCAATAGGCATTCGGCCCATCAAGTCTACTCTGCCATTCAATCATGGCTGATCTATCTCTCCCTCCTAACCCCATTCTCCTGCCTTCTCCCCATAACCCTTGACACGGGTACTAATCAAGAATCTATGTATCGCTGCCTTAAAAATATCCATTGGTTTGGCCTCCACAGCCTTCTGTGGCAAAGAATTCCATAGATTCACCACCCTCTGACTAAAGAAATTCCTCCTAATCTCCTTCCTAAAAGAACTTCCATTAATTCTGAGGCTATGACCTTTAGTCCTGGACTCTCCCTCTTGGAATGAGGCTATAAACTGAGAATCTTGGGTGATAGATTCCACGGGCGCTATTTCAATGGAAACCCCTTGTCTCTTTTGGGGTTACAATTTAGTCCTCCCAAAAGCTTTAAAAAAAACCCCAGATTATTTGGTAATTATTGAATTGCTATTTTATTTGGGAGCTAGCAATATGCAGATGGTTTGTGGTCAATAATTAATAATCAGCAATGATTACCTTTGTTTCCCCATTTAATTGTTGGTGCAGGAAAAAAAACTGCAGATGCTGGTTAAAATCGAAGGTAGACACAAAATGCTGGAGTAACTCGGCGGGTCAGGCAGCATCTCGGGAGAAAAGGAATGGGTGACGTTTTGGGTTGAGACCGTTCTTCAAACGAATGTCAGGGGAGGGGACGGCACAAAGATAGAATGTAGTAGGAGAATGGTGCATTTATGGGTCCATCTTTCGTCCATTCTTCTTGTTTCATTTTGCATGGCTTCATCCAGAAGCACAACCAGGCTACATATTTAAAATGTTAATTTTAATATGCTCCTGGATTTACAATATTACCTTCTCAGTTCAACATTTGGGTGTTTAATGTTTAGCCACCTACAAGACATTTGACAAATTAAAATTTCCACTTGGCTTGATATAGACAACGTTGAATTTATAGTGTTAATTAGAACATAGAACAGTACAGCACAAGAACAGGCACTTCCCACGATGTCTGTGCGGAACAATGGCAAATTAAACTAATCCCTTCTGTCTGCCCATGATCCATATCCCTCCATTCCCGATATATTCATGTTCCTTTCTAAAAGCTTCCAAAATGCCACTATTATTTTTGCTTCCTCCACCACCCCTGGCAGCATGTTCCAGGAACCTACCACCCTCTTGACTAAAATAAAACACTTGTCATGCACATCTCCTTCAAAATTTAAAGCTATGCCCTGTAGTATTTGACATTCCCATCTGAGAAAAAGATTGTTTGACTTTCGACCCTATCTATACACTGGAATTTAGAAGGATGAGGGGGGATCTTATTGAAACATATAAGATAATTAGGGGATTGGACACATTAGAGGCAGGAAACATGTTCCCAATGTTGGGGGAGTCCAGAACAAGGGGCCACAGTTTAAGAATAAGGGGTAGGCCATTTAGAACGGAGATGAGGAAGAACTTTTTCAGTCAGAGAGTGGTGAAGGTGTGGAATTCTCTGCCTCAGAAGGCAGTGGAGGCCAGTTCGTTGGATGCTTTCAAGAGAGAGCTGGATAGAGCTCTTAAGGATAGCGGAGTGAGGGGGTATGGGGAGAAGGCAGGAACGGGGTACTGATTGAGAGTGATCAGCCATGATCGCATTGAATGGCGGTGCTGGCTCGAAGGGCTGAATGGCCTACTCCTGCACCTATTGTCTATTGTCTATGCTTCAGTATTTTATAAACTTCTATCAGGTTGTTGCCTCTGTTGCTCCAGAGGAAACAATCCATGTTTGTCTGAAAAAGCTTCCCAACTCAAAATGTCTCATTCCGCCTCATCTAAGCCTCTTGCACTAAGGAAGTCCCAGTCAATGTTGGGGAAATTAAAGTCACCCACAATGCTAAGCCTGTTGCTTTTACATCTTTCCATCATCTGTCTACATATATACTCCTATCTCCTGCTGGCCATAGGCAGCCAAATGGGGCACACGGAGCAACCTTATGCTACCCCTGCCAGCATCCAAGGGTAGAACGGAACTTGGGTCCCAGGAGCTGTGAAGTAGTAGCACTAACAATTGTGCCTCTCGGCTGCTTGCCTTAAAATATGATTTTTCACTTGTACACCAACAAATTTGTCTCTGGTACCATATGAACAGCACAGCCTAAAATTAGTATCAAAACAATTTGTGGTGTCACATGGACTAAGCAGCATCACAAGCTCCCATTGTGTTGCTTGCTTCCAAGCCTGCAGAGCTTCATAGCGAGCCTTGATCCAAAGTAGCTTCCTAACTTTACCATCAAATGCCTCATCAGCCTTGTCTCTCCATTCCACTCATCACAATCAACCTATGTCTTGCATATTCTGAAACTAATCTATTATTTACTTCTTGGCAATTGTGCACCATCCCTGTTCCAGAGCACTCTCAAAATCTCCAGGATTCCTGCCCTATCCTTTTCTCACTTTAAATATAATTCCAGTTGAATTTTCTCTCATTTAATGCTGCAGCCTCTAGGCTGCTGGGACCCTAATTCAGTTCTGACCTTGGATGCTATCTGGGTGGAGTTTTCCCAATGACCGCTTAGGGTTCCCCCAGGTGCTCCGTTTTTTTCCTACAACCAAAGATGTGTTGATACATAGGACAGTGCAGCACAGGAACAGCATGCCCACAGCATCCGGCCCTAACATGATGCCAATTTAAACTAATCTCTCCTGTCTATACATGATCTGCATCCTCTATTCCTTGAATAGCTGTTTGTTTATCTAAAAGCCTCTTAAATGCCACTATCGAGGCTGTCTCCAACATCACCCGCAGCAGCAGGTTCCAAGCACCTCACCACTCTGTGTGTAAACATAAAGTTGTCCCACACATCTCCTTTAAACTTTGCCCCTCTCACCTCAAAGCCGTGCCCTGCGTGGGTTTTCTCCGAGATCTTCGGTTTCCTCCCACACTCCAAAGACGTACAGGTATGTAGGTTAATTGGCTGGGTAAATGTAAAAATTGTCCCTAGTGGGTGTAGGATAGTGTTAATGTATGGGGATCGCTGGGCAGCACGGACTTGGTGGGCCGAAAAGGCCTGTTTCCGGCTGTATATATATGATATGATATGATGATATTTGATATGTCCACCCTGGGGAACAGGTTCTGACTGACCTGTCTATAGCTCTCATGGTTTTATACACTTCTATCAGGTTTAGTTCAGTTTAGAGATGCAGCGCGGAAACAGGCCCTTCGGTCCACCGAGCCCGCACCAACCAGTGATCCCCGCGCACTAACACTATCCTACACACACTAGGGACAACTTACACATACACCAAGCCAATTAACCACATACCTGTACGTCTTTGGAGTGTGGGAAGAAACTGAAGATCTTGGAGAAAATCCACGGGGTCACAGGGAGAATGTACAAACTCTGTACAGACAGCACCTGTAGACGGGATCGAACCCGGGTCTCCGGCGCTGCAAGTGCTGTAAGGCAACATCTCTACCACTGCGCCACCGTGACCGCCCTTCCCACAATTTCCGACGTTACACAGAAAACAATCCAACTTTCTCCAACCTCTTCTTAAGCTAATGCTGTCAAATCCAGGCAGAATTCTTGAAAACATTTGCTTCCTTAGTGGCTATTGTAAATTATTTTTTGTACTGGTAAATGATTAAAGAATCCGTGGGGAGTTCATTGGGCGTATGTGACAAATTACAGGGCTTCAGAGAAATAAGAGGGCAAATAGGTATGATGGGATTGCACCATGGAAGCTTCTTCCTGTGTGTAATACTAGAAGAAAACCACCTTGAAGGTTCCCTTGTCCTCAAGTTTGGGCACTGCATGAGCTTGATCTGCTCTTTGATTTAGTTCTGTGATGGGTTCCTTCCTCTTTATTACCTTATAGTTCTGCTTGCTTTGATTGCTCCAGCTGCAGTTCCTATCTCATGGGAAGCCCTGCCGCAAATGATCCAACGTTGCTATTGTTCCACCTCATACTGAAACTTCCCCAGATGTTTTTCTGCTCCCAGTGTTGTGCTGACACTCGTCTAAAACCTTCTGTTTCTCCCTTTTCGTCACCCCTTCTTGCTGTTGGTTTCCCCGTGTTAGGAAATTTTCTGACATTTTATGACATGACATTCAATCTATGGCAGGTGCTGCCTTATTGTATTGTTTTGTTTTGCAGGCGAAAGGCTTCTGACCACAAATGTATATATTTACCATGCAATAATATTTCAGTACTTAAAATCTTTTAAGCTGTGAAATTGGAACCTGCCACCTGCCAGCCTTAAATTGGAGTCTTTTTTTTGCAAGTTCAGATTGCTAATGCAGTAAGGGCTGTTATGTTTGTTATATTGAACAATATATGTCTTCTTTAAATTTTAGCAGGTTAGAGTAGAATGCTTCTCCAACAACAAGGGAAAGATATTTACACCTATTTTGTATAATCATCAATTTCGGAATACCTTCTGATTTTTTTGTTTTATATTTTAAAAATAATTTCTCTGGTGACTGAAATATCAGATTTCAATCCTCTTATTTAGAGCGTTATCCTCAAAGACTTAAGACCTAACATCTTCATTCATGCCACACTTCAAATTTGTAATTTCTCAACTGCAAAAAATTAAGATGAAAATTTTGTTACAGGTCATACCAAATCAATGATATGCCAAAGTTTGATTGGTCTACCTTATCTCTTCTAAAGATAGGTACACCTTTTCTTTTATCAAGAAGTCATGTACTCTGTTATAACAATAAATGAAGATGACGTGATCTGCAGATGTGCAAGCAATCAGCTCAGAAGTGTGTTGCCATGAGGAGAATCACATGTTGTCTTCCTGATCCATAAATTTTAGTTGACCTTCAATATATGTCTGGACATGGAAGCTGACATTAGTGAAGGTTCCAATGTTTATATAGGCTTAATCTTAAGGAATCCATATAAATATTGATTGGGGAAAAAGCTGAACTGCTGGTGTATGTAAATAGTCTCCTTAGTTACAAGGATTTTGGCACAACTCGTGTCCTTGTTTTAGTGTTTCTATTTTAAACTTAACTTGGACAGGAGATTATTATGATAAATTGACCTAAAATTTTTAACCCGTGCGTAAATTGGAAATAATTTACACTTTACCATCTTAGCAACAGATATATACAAACTTCACATGCAAAATCCTTGCATCTTGAGTTCTATATTAGCAAAAGCTTTGCAATTATTCTTATGGCTACAAAACATATTTAATTTGTCTTGGCAAGTGCCGTGTAAAATATAAATAAAATAATTTAAGTGGGAAGAGGATATTTTGTGTGAAATAAACTTGTGATCAACAGAAATTGCTCATGTAGCACAATTCTTTCAATGTTAGTACAGTTTTAATTATTTCCTCCCTCCATTTAACATTCTTTCTGGACGAGGCAAATTGATAAACTGATCAGAGTAACATGCACGCTGGCAGATTTAGAGTCATACAGTGTGGAAACAGGCCCATTGGCCCAACTTGTTCATGGCAACCAACATGTTCTATCTATGCCAGTCCCATCAGCCTGCATTTGGCCCATATCCCTCTAAACCTATCCTATCTATGAACCTGTCCAAATGTTTTTTAAACGTTGTAATAATACCTGCTTCAACCACCTCCTTTGGCAGCTCGTTCCATGGTGATTGGGAGAGATTAACTTCTCAATCTTCTCCATTTTGTAGATTGATGTAAGCACCCCCATAATTTAAAAACAAACACAAAGATACTGGAGTAACTCAACAAAATGTTTTTCACTGCACCTCGGTATACGTAACAATATATAAACTATTACTACAAACTCAGCGGGTCAGGCAGTATCTCTGCAGGATGTTGATAAGCAATGTTTTGTGTTGGGTCCTTTCTTCAAATTCTTCGGAGGAAGTCTGAAGAAGCATCCCGACCTGAAACATCACCTATCCATATCATCCAGAGATGTTGCCTGACCTGCTGAGGTATTTCAGCACTTTTAAAAATGTTAACCGGCATCTGCAGTTGCTTTGTCACCCTCATAAGTAACATTTGTGGTACATAGTTCCTGTATTTAAGTAGTTCTTTTTTTCAATAGTTCCACTATAAACTACCAATTTAAATAGTTATCATTGTATTGCTTGGAATAGAGGGGGGGTTTGCCTCAGCTTCACTATCTCTCTGCTGCAAAACTGAATAGCTTCATCAAATAAAACGTCTGAGATGCCAAAATGCATAAGTTTCTAGTGCATTCAAATAAGCTTGGAATCTCTTTCGGACTGTATAAACCTTTCTGTCAGGCTAACTAGTTGTTACCTGCAGATGTATTGGTACTTTGTTTTGGAGTTGAATAAGCAGAGTACAGCTTTATCACCATGTGAGGGATCAAAAGACACAATCGCAGCAGTTCATTTAATGTTTTTAGTCTGCATGGATCTCGATAGTGTCAATTGAAAATCAGAAAATTCTTGTAGAAAAATAGGCGGTTAGGGGTAGAATGGTTTGAGTTTTGCTTTGATTCTATGTAGGAGTTCAGAAGAACAAATGTGCATGGAATTCAAAACCAAAAACTGACCCTTCACGTGTCTGTAATTCATCTCCTGGCCATCTGTTATTGTACAAAATATACAAAGCACCTTTTCATTCCTTGTTTCCTTTGAGACAGATAGCTAGTGTTGTTCGGGTGAGTGCAATGCCCACATAAGAAGATGGCTGCACATTTAGTGATGAACAATGACTGATGTAGATCTCCCAAATTGTACAACTTCCGTTTGAAACCCAATCCTGGAACTATTTATCCCAAAATTTTCATTGCAAGTGACTTTTTGGGGGTTAATCAGAAAATGTTAGGAACATTCAGCAGGATAGACTGAAAGAGAAACAGTTAACATTTCAGGCCAAAGACCCAGGGTTAACCCTGCAAAAGTGAGTGTGTAGGAAGGAACTGCAGGTGCTGGTTTACACCGAAGATGGACACAAAAGTAACTCAGCGGGACAGGCAGCATCTCTGGAGATTAGGAATGGGTTTCAGGTCAAGACTTCTTCAGATAAACAAGGGAAATAACTTTGATGGGGTGAAGCCAGAGAAGATGAAGATGAAGGATTAACATAAAATACCAGAGTAACTCAGCGGGACATGCAGCATCTCTGGAGAGAAGGAATGGGTGACGTTTCGGGTCGAGACCCTTCTTCAGACTGAAGAAGGGTCTTTACCCGAAACATCACCCATTTCTTCTCTCGAGACCCTTCAGTCTGAAGAAGGGTCTCGACTTGAAACGTCACCCATTCCTTCTCTCCAGAGTTGCTGCCTGTCCTGCTAAGTTACTCCAGCATCTTCGATTTAAACCAGCATCTGCAGTTTCTTCCGACACAAGATGATGGTGGATACTTTTTTTGGAGCGTGTTTCCACCTAATTTGGTCAAGAGGCCAAATCTGTAAAGGTGGCTTGATGGTGTGATAGAATGGGATGGCTACAATGTCTGGAGCTGAATCGATGTTCTGCTCCAGTGGAAAATACTGCCTTTGGTGACCAACTTCCAAAGCAGAGAAGGCATGTAGGACAAGGTGAAAAATGTGCAAAGTGCCTTGGGTGGAAGATGCACAAAAGCATGCGTCCAAATGTAGAAATGTGTTTCCGTGTCTTATTAAAAGGTTCTCCGTTAATACTTTCTTTTAAACGTGGAAGTCTGTGAATTGTCTCGTCGAATTGTGAATAGTCTCGCTGAATCACTTGTGTTGAACGTCTGTCCCTGAGAAAGAATCCCCACCTCATTCCCTTATCGTGTATCCCTTCACTGTAAATGGTATTTATTCACAAAGTGCTGGAGTAACTCAGCAGGTCGGGCAGCATCTCGGGAGAGAACTTCCCGAGATGCTGCCCAACTTGCTGAGTTACTCCAGCACTTTGTGAATAAATACCTTCGATTCGTACCAGCATCTGCAGTTATTTTCTTATACTCACTGTAAATGGGATTGATTGTAATCATGTATTGTCTTTCGGCTGACTGGTTTGCACGCAACAAAAAAAGCTTTTCACGGTACCTCGGTACACGTGACATTAAAACTGAACTGAACTGAATTGAACAGAAAACATCTGTTTCCGGAAAACGAGAACTTGCCAGGCGTTAGTGGGCACTGGAGTCACCGCCCGTTGTGTTAGTGTTGTGCGCGGCGGCGAGCGTTAGGACCCAGAGGACATCCCTTTTACCCCGTGTGGTGCGATGAGTTGGAAAAGGACAGAAAGGAATCGAGGAGACATCAGTGTGCGGCTGCGATTTTTACACTGGTTGGAATATTATTTGAGCAGCTCGAAAGGATTAAAACACAGCAGTCCAGTATGCGAGGATTACCTGGAGGAATATGAGATTGAAATGGTTATTTTGTAGCCAGGGCGGATGCGGAGTGCACTAGCAGAGGAGAGGAGAGGAGGGAGCACGCCGAGTTCGGGATTAAAAAGGTTACTAAATCAGCATCTCAGTCGAGGTTTTAATCCTTGCACCGGCTCTTGATTGCATTATGTTCGCGGGCGCTCGGGCTAATATATATATATTTGCCATCGGCGGGGGGTTATTGCTGCAGTGCACGATTTTAATTCTACACATACCTGAGTGATGCTTTGAGAATATCTCAGTGTCCAGGTCGGATCTATCAAAAAGAGCACGGCCAACGTTACAGCGTTTTGCACCACTGTTTATCTTATTGTTGGCGAGCCTGCGCTGTACACGGGGAGGCAGACGGCGTTTGTGTGCAAACCTGCCTTTTTTTCCGCACTCCTGTGTAAAAAAAATCCGTAAAGGACGGGCCATTCCGTCGTTCCCTGTGGCGGCTGTCATTTATTATATGCTTCCAGTTCAGTGAAACTAGAAATCTGAGCAATAGCAACCACCACTTCTGATTTATTCTGCTCACTTGCTGAGTTGCATTTATTAAATAACCACGTACTCCACTCCTCGTCTGTAGTTCCTCGTTGTTTCCAGTTTAGTGAACAGAGGTATTCACTTTCGTTTACGAAATAAAAAACGAATTGCCCCCCTTGTTTAAACTGACGGACGTTTGTTTTGAGTCGGTGCATTTCAATACCTGAAGTTCGCAGTGCACGTTTAATGACGGCACGGTCGGTCACAGATTGTCAGTGGTGGGTTTGCAGGATGTTGAGAATGAAAATGTGTAAATACGGTGTCTGATCTCTGGTTTTCCCTTGGTTTTAGTTTTGATTTAGGACAGGAATCGGCTGCTCTGCCTGACCTGACGTATATTTATAAATGAAGGGAAGTCAACACCTTATCAAGTGAAGTACTCTCTAAACTTTAAAGCCTCAGGTTGTTGTTGCCCTACGGCCTCTTTTTTCCCCCTCATTCTCCTGTTGCTCTTTTATTTATAGTGCAAATTCTGAATAGATCTTTTAGCTTTGAGTCTTCGGGTTGTACAGCACAGAAATGGCCCACCACATCCATGCTGACACTTTTGCTCACCAACACTAATCCCAATTGCCCATATTAGGTTCATACCATTCGCTGCCTTGCCCAGTCCAAATGCCCCTTAAATGTCGTGACTGTATCTGACTCCACCACTTCTTCTGGGCGAGTTACAGATATCAGCCACTTGCTAGGTTTAATCCCCTTCCCTCAGATCCCATTTAAATTCCTTGTCCACCCCCCCCCCCTCACTCTGTTGCCTTATTTTTTAATCCTTATGCTGGGAAAAAAACGTTCCAACTATCTGTCCTCTTAGTATATATATATCTCGATCAGGGCAGCCTTCAATCTCTTTTGCTCCAGGGAACACAAGCCCAGAATGCAATCTATATCCATAACTAAGGAACCCCGAACAACAACCTGCTTCTCCTCTTCACTCTCTCCAGTGCAACCACATCCTTTCTATAGCTTGGCAACTGGAACTGCACACAATACTCATCCCACACTATCTCAACTTTTATATTCTATGGCCAACCTATGAAGGCAAGCATGCCGTGTGCCTTCTTCACCACCTGTGGTTACCTACCTGTGTTGTCACTTTTAGGTAAAGTTGACGAACTCCAAGATCACCTCCAAGAACTCCAAGATCACTGTTCATCAACTTTCCTTAGTACCTTACCATTTACTGTAATGTTCTCTCCCTATTTGATCTACCAAAATGCCTTACCGCACACATGTTGGGATTAAATTCCATCTGCAAATACTCTGCCCAATTTAATGATCTGATCATTGGCCACAAAATGTTGGGGTAACTCAGTGGGTCAGGCAGCATCTCTCGAGAAAAGGAGTAGGTGATATTTTGGGTCAGAACCCTTCCTCAGACTGCATCTGACGAGTGATATGACCACTAGCTTGCTGCAGACTTAGACAACTTTCCCCACGATCGACAATACCACCAACTTTTGTGTCATCTGTAAAATTACTAATCATACCTCCCACTCTTTTTTACAGAAAGTGATTCTTATCTTTATATCAGATGTGATAATTAAATTTTGTCCATGTTCCAGTGATTCAGATTAATTCTAACTATCAAACTCCACTAGATTATATATATCTTTTTTTTAGATGTATGGGGAATTCTCATTGCATCTTGACTCTCAGGAAAACAGTTGAATGGTTGTTTGTGGGAGATTGGTCCCAAATTAATACAAATATATTGTACAATTAAAATAAGCTGCTCCCTACTACTATATAACATGTAGATTTAAATAATATCAGAATTCACTATTTAAGATGCGTGGAATGTGTGATCTTGTCCTGCTACAGATTGCAGAATTTTAAAATCCAAAATAGCCGACACATAGTCACTGCTTCTTGATTTGCCTTGCCTTGTGTAGAATAATTTTCAACTCTGTATCCTTGCTTTATGGTTTTTAGCCACTTTTGCATGGGATTTTCAGTTGAAACAATGTACTCTTTTTGTACACAAGTTTTTCTTGGAACATCCTAGGTGAATTGGCATCTACACAGTTATGTTTGTTGCTACATGCCTTTATCTGCATATCTGCATGAACATTTGTGTTTGATCGTTGTCAGATTTTTTTCCCAAAGTCTGGAGGGCTGTAAAAAAAAAGCTTTTTCTTGGAGTAATAAGATGCAGTCTAGGTAAATAACACACAGTGACGAAGTATGCATTTTGGACTAAATTTCTTGGATCTTTTGTTTAAAAAAATACGTGTCACATAAGCTTCACTTGTTTTTCCTTATTTGAAGACAGAAATCTTTTGGTTTATCTTGGTTGGATCATTTTGGGGAACTGCCAGGTGAAGGTATCCATGGCAACCAAAAATTATCCAGTGAGTACTATAGGGACCTCATTTATTTTCCTCCAGAGGTGAAAATCTCTGAAAGGAATCCAGCATGTACATTAGAGACACAAGAAACTGCAGATGCTGGAATCCTGAGCAAAAAACACGTTGCTGGAGGATCTCAGTGGGTCAGGGCAATTGACTGATGGAGTAGAGCGGAGTAGGGCGGCACGGTAGCGCAGCGGTAGAGTTGCTGCTTTACAGCGAATGCAGCGCCGGAGACACAGGTTCGATCCTGACTACGGGTGCTGCACTGTAAGGAGTTTGTACGTTCTCCCCGTGACCTGCGTGGGTTTTCTCCGAGATCTTCGGTTTCCTCCCACACTCCAAAGACGTACAGGTATGTAGGTTAATTGGCTGGGTAAATGTAAAAATTGTCCCTAGTGGGTGTAGGATAGTGTTAATGTACGGGGATCACTGGGCGGCACGGACTTGGAGGGCCGAAAAGGCCTGTTTCCGGCTGTAGATATATGATATGATATGATATGATAGAGGGGAGATAGTTGGCAAAAACAGTAATGTGGAGGGGTGGTGTAAGAGCTGGCAAGCAATAGGTGATTGCATATAAGGAGGGAGGGGGCGAGAGGGCAGTAGATATTAACCAAGGTTGGGGGTGATAAGTGGAGAAGACAAAACAGTGAAAATGGTGGGATCTGATAAGCACGTAGCTTGTTGCTTCTTCCTTGAGTGTTCAAAGCTGCACACACTGTGTTTTTGCTCACTGGGCAATTGGCAGATTTGGTAGAATTTGCCCCAAAGCAAAGAATAAAACCAATAACGCACTTTAGGTTTACCATATTAGTTTGAATTGAATAAGTAATCTTTTTGGAGGATTTATTTGAAAGTTGGTTTATATAATGACCATTTTTCCATATCACCACATGTTGAAGCAATGCTAATGAATTAAATTGTTCTATTCAGAGTATTTTTGAATGATGAAGAATGAGAGGTTCAACAATGTTAGAATATTTTTGATCTCAAGTAAATGGAGACATCGAATGGCACAGCACAGATGTAGGAGTATTTGTGTAGTTTTCAAAACCTTGGGTTGCAAACAGCTGTAATTGCCATGCCGTGGGAACTGTTGTGATTTCAGGGGAACACATGTGAGAACAAAAGGAATAGCTTGTCATAAAAACCTATCAATAACAAATTAATTATTTCAAATCAAATTATTTCAGTAGTCATAACCATCATTTTTGAAAACATTTGAGTAATGGAATATGGTATTTGACAAGATAAGAAGGACTGCCTTTGGTTGTGAACCCCTATTAGGCAACTTGCGTGTTGCAATACAATTTCCAATAGCTGTCCTTAAAAAATAATGCATTATACCAACATTAATATTTGATGCACAAATGACAATGGCACCGTGGTAATTTTGTCAGATGTACAAATTAAAGCTACAACATTTTCAAGTGCTATTTTAGAAAAGGCAAATTTAGAGGCATGATCACTGCAGTGAAATTTTATGACTTCACTGTAAATTTTAAGTGTGAATTTTATAATGTGGTCTGTAAAATAATTTTACTCTTTTGGGGTCATGGTTACTGGAAGGTGAACATGATTGATTTCTGGAATGGGGAATTGTCCTGTGACATCTCAATTCATTGGAATTGAGAAAAGTGGGGGGTATGATTCCGAAAGGATAGTTGCTGAGAGGGTGTTTCCTCTGGGTGGTAAGTCTGGAAGTGGGGAGCACAGTTTTAAAGTAAGCTTCTGAGTAATTACAGCTGAGATAAGAGACTCCTTCATTAGGGTGTTGTAAATCTTCAGTATTTACCACCCCCGAGGTCTGTGGATGCTCAGACATGGAACATATTCAAGGCTGAGATTGATAAGAGTATTGGACAGAAATTGTCTGGAACAGTGGATGAGGTTGAATTGAATGGCACAATTCATTCTGACACTGCCTGAGCTACTCCTGCTCATATTTATTGTGTTCTCAGTTGAAGGAATTAATCATCTTAATTGTTATGAGGGGAAGGTGACAAAACCTCCAACATTCTCTCCATTTGTAATTTTACTTTAAATGAAGTAGTCTTCAAAGTATCCCAAGATGCCTGCATCAAATGATTTGTATGGGGACTTTCAGGACTTCAGACTATTTCAAAAGTGTTCCTCTGCCAGTGCATTACTTTTGAAGTGCAGTCGCTTGTCGTGTAAGCAAACATAGTAGTCAGACAGTAACAAGGCCAGTCTCGCAACCTGGAAATCTGATTAATGACTAGTTAATCTTTTTGGTGGTGTTGGTTGTAGGAAAGTAAATAATATATGAATAACAGATTTCGTTTTTCAAAGATGTATTGTAAAGCAGAAACATGACAATGTTACAATTAAGCTTTGTTTCTGCCAATACTTTTGTGTATCTATTGTGAGAACACAGCACATAGGAAACTGCATGTTCTTCATTTATCCAAATTACGTTTCCAAGGAAAGCCCTGGTTATGGCCATGCCTCGTTAAATCGCTAACTATTTTGCTGCCGGCCAAGTTGGCAATCTAACAGAATTCAAACAGTTATTTGACTATTTCTCCATTTCAATTGTAGTTTGGTGATAACTGGTATCTGTTGAGACCTATCAGTGTTTACGTTAGCGTTTTGGAGGAACTGTGAGGACAGTTGTGTTTGTTCTAGAGTTGATGTCAAAGTGGAAGAGGTTGAGGATAGAAGCAGTCAGTTCTGTTTATTGCTTCATGCTGCTAATTTAAGGATTGAGCAATAAATGCTGGGCTTGCCGCAGGCACCCACATCCCATAAAGGAGTATGAAAAGTGTAATATTCGCAGTAGTAAATTTCATACAAGTAGGTCCCGTTTAAAAAAATTATTGATAAAACAAATATTGCTGCCAAACTTTTCCATAAAACTTGAATCAAAAGGTGAGAACCCACACAGCTCTTTAAGCTCAGTGAAGATTTGGAATAAATGAGACGGGGAGTCAAAGATTCGTGCAGGTTCCTAACCAAGCTGCCTGTGTTCTCGTTTAATACATTAGAAAAGCTTCTGGCTACAATCTGATGATTTCAAATGCTTGTATTTTTTGG
Source organism: Rhinoraja longicauda (assembly GCF_053455715.1). Taxonomy (NCBI): domain Eukaryota; kingdom Metazoa; phylum Chordata; class Chondrichthyes; order Rajiformes; family Arhynchobatidae; genus Rhinoraja; species Rhinoraja longicauda. The sequence goes on along the minus strand of NC_135962.1, from coordinate 57,885,116 downwards.
ATTGGGTAAGTGGAAGGAATTAAACAAATGCATTCAAACTAAACATTTTGATGAATAGGAGAGGTGGTGGCCACCTCTATGGCATTATCATATCATATCATATCATATATATACAGCCGGAAACAGGCCTTTTCGGCCCTCCAAGTCCGTGCCGCCCAGCGATCCCCGTACATTAACACTATCCTACACCCACTAGGGACAATTTTTACATTTACCCAGCCAATTAACCTACACACCTGTACGTCTTTGATGAATTCCATAAGATATCGATCTTTATTTTCTCTATGGGCTTATTTAAGAATTGACGTTTGAAAATAAAATAATGCATTGAGGTTTGGGAAACATTTTGTGAATCTTGAAACTCATCGATGAATCTTTGATACATCGGTGAATTTAAAGACGTCATTTAATGTAACTTCACGCTTTTATATTCATTTCATTCATAGCACGCTACAAAACAAAATTTGCTGCATTGAGACTATGCTGTCTACATTTGTATTACTGTCCACCACCCTACCAGACAGTGGCATTCCAAATCCTGATCATTCATGTTTCAAAAAAAAAAAAATTCTCACGTTGGCTCCGTAGCATTTGCCAATCACCTAATATTTCTGCCATCTGATTGATTTCTGGTGCTAGAAAGTTTATTTTCTGCATGGGAACACACTATGACTTTAAGCATTTTTATTAAATCTCACATTAGGTTTCTCTGGTGTAGGAAAAGCCCCATCATTCCAGTCTAAGTAACAGTAATCCCTGAACCATTCTGTGAGACTTCTTGCGTATCTTCTCAAACTTTTGTATTATTCTACGGTGTGGTGTTCAGACTGGAGAGGAACTGGCGTCTTGTATCGATTTATTTCTGTTTGAAAAATATTTCATGTGATGGTGTGCTTTAGTGGAGATGTGCTAATACAGTGCTTGCATGGAATGTAATTGAGACATGATGCCCAGCTGCTCCAGCTCTTTCTCCTTTGTGACAAAGCTTTTTATTTAAAACATTGAAATCCACATGGTGTTTAACGTTCATGCCATCTGCAAAAATATGGAATGCAAAAGCACCATTAGTAATACTTGCACTTTTGGCATAATGCCCATTTCCTCTGTGATTATGATTCTTTTGAATCTTTGCAACGGAATATTATTTAAACCCCTGATTTGAAGTAAATTCTTTGAAGAGATTGACAGTCTGGTCTCTAAATGTAGTTTATGCCATTACTGAAGTTTAAACCATGCCCTCTTGTGGAAAGATACTGTTGTCAAGAGACTTGTGTGGCTGGAACAGAAGTGTTCAGATTCGCTCATTTGTGCTAACACAGGAAGTTCAGGGTGTCCAATAACTGGATAGAGGCACAGTTGTCATGGCGACAAAGATAAGACACCCCCACCTCCTTAAAAAGGATATCTGTATTTCTGTTCAGATGCATAAAGCATTAGGCTTTGCTAGCTTTCCCCATGTCATCTGTTGAAACCCGAGTATGTGCCTGTCAAATGAAGGTCATTTATTCAGTTGCTGACGTGGTAGCATAACTCCATAGTCGGCAAGGTTTTTCTTTCCTGAAGAAAAATGTTGTTTTGTAACATTTATTAAAAGAGAAAAGTACACTGAAGGATTTAGTTTGTTTACTCCCAGTGATAAGTTAGCAGAAATGTTTCAGAAACTAAATCGATGTAAATGTAAAATTTGCTGCAGACAGCGTCATGGAGAACATAATTCCTGGCAGTATCCATTCTGTGCCTAACGGTTTATCTTTTCTGTGCCTTTTGCCTAACGGTTTGTCTTCTCTGCATGAATGCACTGCCGCCTGATGACCCAAGAACGTAGGTTGATTTTAACCTTCTCTCTGAAACCTGTAGATTAAGCCTCTTTCATGGGAGAGTAAGACTGATGTCTTGGCTGCATTTGTAACTGTGTAATTACTTGAATGGTAGGCAGCAGAAAGGCAACATAAATTCAAATTAAATTAAAAATATATAAAACCATTTATTTTAAACAGTTCACCACCATGAAAATAGTTGGTTAACCTCACAAGGCTTTGGGGGGAATTATTTAGTTGGAAAACGTGTAATCTTGCAATAAAAAAAGTGCACAAATGCGTCTTGCAACAACATGTGCATGTTCAAGGATTTCCTGTTGGTGGAAGCTGTGTTTTATCTGAGGCAAGGTCCATTGGCAGGAAATGTGTCAGTCACTTGTTTTCTTGAACTGAAGGAAGTGAAAAGGATTCGATGATTTGCCGACTGTAGGCAGTTGCCTTCTGTTTTCAAAGGTTTTTAAAAGAGAAAATTGTTTGTTTATAGATATTTAACGCCAGCCATAAGTTTTGATCTTCATGTTCGACCCTGAAGCTCAGGGAAACTTGGAGAAAGTGATGCCGTTTTCTGTTTAATGAGTATTGAACGTGCAGTGTTTCAGTAGCTTCAAACTGAAAGTATGTTATGCTCTGGTATCAGAGGTCCTTGATTGTATCAGTTTTTCACATCTTAAAAATAGTTGTATAATCCAATCTGTGTTGGAGCAACTGTGGAAATGGTTGGAGTATTGTAGTTTGTACATGGCTTTAATTGAGTGGGAAGGCATTTTGTTCACTCTCCAGCTCCAAACTGCTTTTATCAGTCGTCACACAGCAGCCATATGTTGAAATAACTGCTTGAGAAATGCTTTGTGGTTTATGTATGCAATTTGTGCCTCAACTGCTCAAGGGCTTCTTTTTCTTAAAGTGACACTTTAATGAATGTGCTTTGGGGTTAATTATCATTAATAAGAATATTAATTGGTTTTGTCCCATTTTCCTGCTCACCTCCTAGCTTGTAAATGTATTTACTTGAGGAAAAAAAGAACTATCTTTATATGAAAGGGTGCAGAGCTTTAAAAAGGTTATCTTTATACCAGTGGTGCTGCTTACTCTACAGTGTCTCAACCTTACTTCAGTCAGTCAAATGACAATTAATATTTCAATAAAATAACTCTAAAAAAGGTAATGGCTGAGGTTCATGCAGCTATTTTTGTGGTATAGTAAGTTGAAAAGAAAAATACCATGAAACTCAAAACTGATGGATTGTAATTGTTCAGCTCTTGAATGATGAGGTGCAGTGAAATTTCAGAATCTTACTTCACAGAGATGAAATATTTTTGTTTGAAATGATCATCAGAAGGGAAGGCTTGGATTTGTCTATCTCCCTTCAGTGCCTTCCCAACCTACTTTACAGCCCATAAATTATTTTTGAAGTGTAATCACTATTGAAGAAAATGTGTTGTGTTGTAAAATAGAATATTACTATGTTGAACTGTTAGTGTGTTGGTCATTTATTGTCACTGCCAACTTTTAAAAACAGTTTTATTAAAAATATTTGCTCTATTGTTTCTACACAGTTTTGATCATGGTTGCTTGGTTCTTTATATTTCTCCGGATCATGTCACTGAGCTGGCTGGTGTTACATGATCAAAAAACAATATCGCAAATTATCATGAAATGTGGCCCGTTTTCAAATGAGGTTCGGCTTTATGCGGAGATAACACATACATGAACATAAAATAGCAAACTGTGACCAATGGAAAGATGTGGGTTAGTTCCTTTCACGAACCAAATGTAAGAATTTTTCAAATGCAGTAACATCATAGTAACGTAATCAGCACAGTGAAATTGTAGCATCTCAGAAATTGAGTGGTTCAGTAAGTAGATGTGTAAAGTTATGATGATTGAGGATCAGATTAGAAACATAGAAAATAGGTGCAGGAGTAGGCCATTCGGCCTTCGAGCTAGCACTGCCGTTCAACATGATCATGGCTGATCATCCAAAATCAGTACCTTGTTCCTGCTTTCTCCCCATATCCTTTGATTCTGTTAGCCCTGAGAGCTATATCTAACTCTTTCTTGAATACATTGAATGAATTGGCACGGTAGCACAGCGGTAGAGTTGCTGCTTTACAGCGAATGCAGCGCCGGAGACTCAGGTTCGATCCTGACTACGGGTGCTGCACTGTAAGGAGTTTGTACGTCCTCCCCGTGACCTGCGTGGGTTTTCTCCGAGATCTTCGGTTTCCTCCCACACTCCAAAGACGTACAGGTATGTAGGTTAATTGACTGGGTAAATGTAAAAAATTGTCCCTAGTGGGTGTAGGATAGTGTTAATGTGCGGGGATTGCTGGGCGGCGCGGACTTGGTGGGCCGAAAAGGCCTGTTTCCGTGCTGTATATATATGATATATGATATGATATATGATAATTGGCCTCCACTGCCTTCTGTGGCAGAGACCTCCACAGATTCACAACTCTCTGGGTGATTTTTTTTCCCTCATCTCAGTCCTAAATGGCCTACCCCTTATTCATACACTGTGATCCCTGGTTCTGGACTCCCCCAACATTGGGAACATTTTTCCTGCATTTAGCATGTACAATCCCTTAAGAATTTTATATGTTTCTATAATACCCCCTCTCATCCTTCTGAATTCCAATGAATATAAGCCCAGTCGATCCATTCTTTCATGGTATGTCATCCCGGGAATTAACCTGGTGATCCTACGATGCACTCCCTCAATAACATGAATATACTTCCTCAAATTAGGAGACCAGAATGTTATTAGCTCAAAGGAAATTTATAAATATGCATTTAAGTGAGATGCCATGGATGCATTCTGAACAGTTGTATCTGCTTTAAACTTTATTTTGCATTGTTTACCCACTGAACAATACTTACATCCCTTACTAAAGTGAAAACTACAAATCTAAGGCTATGTACTTAGGATCAGGAGAAGGAAGCATTGAATCATAAAATGGTACATAGATGCTTAAACCTAAAATATATTATAAATATTGTTCCCTTTTCATGCCACCCTTATTATCCTTTAATTTTCAAAGTAACTGAATTCTGTCAATAACTGGGTTTCAGGATTTGATGCATCTGCACTTTTATCTTAACTAGTAGTGGACTGGTCTGTACTTTCAAACATGTTTGGATAGGGTTAGGGTTAAATAAAAGATGCTGTGTTTGGATCCCGCAGTCTTTGAATTGCTAAAAAAGCGACAACCCAGTCATAAAATCAAAAGAGCAAGAAAGAGTCCATTCAGCCCATTGTATCTGCTGACTTTGAGCAGAGCAATCCCATCAGTTGCATTCCCCAGCCCTTTCCCCATAGCCTTGCAAATTATTTTTCTCAAGTTCTTGTCTAATATATTTTCCAAATCCTTGAATGATTCTAATTCAATCACACCCTAAGCATTTGAGTTCTAGATCATCACTATGTTTAAAAATGTATTTTCCTCACATCTTCCTTATTTTTTTTAACTTAAAACGTGACTCCTGGTCCTGGAATAAGACGTTGGTGGGAGCAGTTTCTCCCGAGATGACCCAGCTAAGCAAATCATGATTGTGTCCACTTCTATCAAATCCATTTTTGCGTGAAGAAGAACTCTATTGATTATGGATCAATTTGGCTGAAATTTTTCTGAACTTGCTAAAATGTTCACATCTTTCAAAAGTGAAGCAATTGTGAGAATTTGACACAATATTTCACTTGCACCCTAACCAGTACCTCCTCACCATATTACAGTGGAGTGGGAACTTCAGGATTTAGATTCAGTAATCGTGAAGGATCACGGTTATATTTTCAAGTCAGAGGTGGTGTGTGACTCGGACTGGTAGCTGTTGGTGATGGTATTCCTATGCCCATACTCTGCAGGGTTTTAGAATTTTGTATGGTGGTGTCAGAGTAGCCTGGTTAGTAACTGCTGTGTATATTGCAGAAGATAGATAAGCACTGTGCAGCCACAATGTGCTAGTGGCACAGGGAATAAATGCTTACGGTATGAGATCAGGTACCGATCAAACATGTTGAATTGTCATCGATGGGAAGGCTTTAAGGTGTCAGGTGATGAATCCCTTATCATGATTCCTAGATTCTGACTTGTTTTTATAATTGTAATATTATGTGTTTGATCCAGTTGAGTGTATGGTCATTGATGAACCGAAGATATTGATGCTGGAGGACTTGCTGAAGCAATGCCATTGAATGCCTGGTCAGGTTAGATACTCTCTTGTGGAAGATAGCCGTTATTTGGCATTTTTGTAGAATGAATATTGCTTGCTTTCTCTCAGCCTTGCCTGAATGTTATCTAGGTGTTGCCACATGCATTTATGGACTACTTCATTTGTTGATAAGTTGCAAGTTTGAAGATTGAGCATTTGTCAGCAAAATTCCTCTTCTTACCCCAGGACTAATGAAGTAGCTGGGCTGAGGAATTTATGCATCAATTGACTTTGGGCGAGGATGATTGACCTTGGATGCTCTTGACCTGTTCTGAATCGATTTTATTTAGCATAATTGTAGTGCCAAAAAATATAATCGAAGGTGTCCTCGATGTGAAGATGGGAGTTTGTCTCCATGAGGACTGGACAAAGGACTCCACTCGTAACGAGTGATTTTTGTAGACGGATGTATAATTCAGGGTAGATTGGTACGAACAATGATAAATAGGTTTAATCCTTCTGTTGGTTCACGCATTATTTGTCATGGACCTAGTCTGGCAGCTATGTCCTTCAGGTTTTGGCCAGTTCAAGTGATGGTGAGTCTATCTTGTCATTGGGACAGAAAGTACTCAAACGATTGTTATGGAAAAGCACATTATATGTGAGAAATGATTTTGTGAGCATGACTTTGTCAGGCCATATGGGTTAGTTCTCCTGACTTAGTCAACAATTTTAGATGTTTATCAGGACTTTGCAAGGCCAACTTGGCTGGGATTGACTTTGTTTTGTCTGAATTTAACGCTGTCGGTGCCAAGTCAATGGTTTTATTCTTTCTCTGTTAAAACATATTGGTTGAACTTGCTAGACCATGGGTGCTGAGACTCGCATTGCCCAAAATGGGTAACAATGACAGATTTTATCCTCGAGGGACATTCGTGAACTAGATGGGCTTTTGTGAATAGTCTGGCAGTTTTTCTGCTTATCATTATGAAGACTACCATTATGAAAACCAATTAGTTTAAAAAACAATTCTAGATTATTAATTGAATTTAAATACCACATCTGCAATGGTGGGATTTAAATTTGTTTTCTTTGTTACCGGAACTCTGGATTACTAGTTAGTCAATTTAACCACTGCAGCAATACCGTACCCCCCTGCTTTTATGTTCTGCTCCAGGATCCCTGTTTGCTTTACTAATCATCTTCTCAATTTCTGCCGTTTTCAGAGATTTACGGATATATACCACACCCGAGTACTACTTGTTCCTTTACAGTAAAGAACCGTGCCACTTAGTATAATTTCTTATTCTGTATTCTAATGTCATAGTTAAGCAACATGGCAGCAGGCTCTTTGATCCACCATGAAGTACCTTTCTGCACTAATTCCATTTCCCAGCCCTTGATTTATAATTTATGCCATGCCTTTTCAAGTGCTCATCCAAATACTTCTTAAATGTTCAGTTTAGTTTAGAGATACAGCATGGAAACAGCCCACCGAGACCATGCCGACCAGAAATTACCCAAACACTAGTTCTATCCTACATAGTAGGGATAATTTACAGAAGACAATTAACCTATAAACCTGTACTTCTTTGGAGTGTTGTCGGAAACCGGGGCACCTGGAAAAACCCCACGCGATCACGGCGAGACTATACAAACTCCGTGCAGACATCACCCGTAGTCAGGATGGAACCCTGACCTCTGGCGCTGTAAGGCAGCAACTCTACCGTTGCGCCACTGTCACCTCCTCGGTCAGTGTGTTCCAGATTGTAATCACCTACTGGATGAAAACATTTCTTCCTCTGATCCCTTCTAAACCTCCTGTTGTACACCAAAATGTTCTTGGGTGTTCTACTTTCGTAGGTGTTACTGTTCAGATTGAATATCCTAACCTTATTATATTTCCAAAATTGTAACATCTCATACCTTGCAGGATTAATTTCCACATGACATTTTTTCCCATTTTACCAACTGATCAGTATCCTTCTGTAGCCATCCTCCTTACCATCCACAACACCACCAACTTTCATGTAATTTGTGAATTTATTAATCATATTTGCTACATCCAGATTGCTATTGTACATAACATGCAGCAAGAACCCTATCACCACTTGGCTGTGGTACACCTCTGACTTAAACTTCCAGTCACAAAAACAACCCGTGACCATCATGCTGTCTCCAATCACGAAGATCACGAAGATAATTTTGGACCTAATTTGCAAAATTTGCATAAGTTCACATTTCTTTATATTAAATTTTATTAGATAATTCTTGCCCCTTTGTTGATATAGGTATTAGTTTATTATTGTCATGTGTACTGAGGGGCAGTAAAAAGCTTTTGTTTGTGTGCTATCCGATTAAATCAAATCATACTATACACGAGAACAATCAACGCATACACAAGTACAACAGGCAGAGCAAAGGGAAAATACCAGAGTGTAGAATATAGTTTACATTATTATAGAGTTACTGTTCCAGAGAAAAAGTCCAATGTCTGCAATGAGGTAGGAACCTTAATATGTGGGAGGACTGTTCATGAGTCTGATTACAGAGGGGAAGAAGCTGTTCCTGAGTCTGGTATTTAATTTGTTGTTTTCTTCCTCACGTTTTATGATACATCCATGTGTATCATTATCTGCTAATTTGTAAATTTCATTGCACATCTATGCCCACAATATCAGCAATCCCAGTATTGATTCCGGGGGCACACCACTGTCTATTATCCTTTGTCTGAGAAAACAACTGTTTATTCTACTTTCTGCTTTTAAGTTGATTTCATATTCACACTGCTATAGAACCTCCAATTTTATGGCCTTCAATTTTGCAAACGACCCTTTTGTGTGACTCTTTATCAGACACCTTCTGAAAATCCATATGAACACTATTACCTGTATACCTTTCATCAACCTTCTCTGTAAAACACAGGTTAGTGAAAAATGATTTGACTGTAATAAATCGATGCTCGCTTTTATCAATTTAAATTTTCCCCGTGCCTACAAAATTTCCTTTATAATTGTTTCAAATGCTTGACTTCAGCAGAGGTTAATCTGACAGTTACGTCCTTGGACCTCTTTTTGAACAACGGTGATATGTACCTTATTCATTTTCACCCCATCCATCTACAGCACCCCTCTCAATTCTGGCAGCATTTTCTTGGTGAAGGCCCGTGAAGTATTTTACCACCTTTATTCCCTGTTGAGCTTCACTAAATCCCTTACTATTTAAGTGCTTGCAGAAGAATTTTGATAATGAATATTCACTTCTCACTTTCTCTCTATCCACATCTTATTTTCCTTTTTATTTTCTCTCTTGTCTTGCTTTATGCAGCCTGGTACTCTCACCGGAATTATTCACCTAAAATGCATCATGTAGTGTGTTATTTATGTTTCATCACCTTCTTTATATCCTATATTAATCCAGGAAGCTCTGGCATTAGTTCTTTCACTTGTTTCCCTTGTGGGGCTGAATATAACCTGTTACTGAAATGGAAAAATAATTTGAAAAAACAGTGGATGCTGGAAATCTGAAATAAAAATCATAAATATTTAACAGACATAAGACCAAGCAGTATTTTTAGGGAGAAGAAAAGGATTAAGATTGCACGTTGATGAACCCTCTTAGGTGTTCCTATTAGGTGTACCGCGGCACGGTAGCACAGTGGTAGAGTTGCTGCTTTACAGCGAATGCAGCGCCGGAGACTCAGGTTCGATCCTGACTACGGGTGCTGCACTGTAAGGAGTTTGTACGTTCTCCCCGTGACCTGCGTGGGTTTTCTCCGAGATCTTCGGTTTCCTCCCACACTCCAAAGACGTACAGGTATGTAGGTTAATTGACTGGGTAAATATAAAAATTGTCCCTAGTGTGTGTAGGATAGTGTTAATGTACGGGGATCGCTGGGCGGCGCGGACTTGGTGGGCCGAAAAGGCCTGTTTCCGCGCTGTATATATATGATATGATATGATTATGTTTCTTCTGTGAAGACGACTCATTTTGTTGCTTTAATTGTCAATATTTACTTACATTTGTCCTGGACAGATTCCTTCTTCCCATTGACATTGTTCATCCTCTACTTAATACATTTTACTTGCAATTTCTTCATAATTAATCAAAACCTTTAAGCTCTGATGGTTACTGCCCGCTTGTTCACCCACTGACATTTGGTCCTCCTGGTCTATTTTGTTACCCAAAACCAGATGCAATTTAGCTTCCTGCCTTATTTGGTGAGAAACTTGCTGATAAAGAAAGGCATTCCAGAAGGTTTTCTCCTAACATCCGAGTCAATATTGAGGTAATGAAGTCGTCCAATATCAACAGTTATAAAGTTATACAGTCTTAAAGTCTTAGAATTTCACTGCATCTTGGCACCTAGGGTTCAGTTTTTACTGTTTAATGGCTTATAGAATATTTGTTCAGATAGACAGACTTGACTGTTCCTTTTTTCCATTTAAATACATTGATTTTCCACATTATATAGAAACACCAGAGACCAATAGGTGGAGATCTAAAGGGGTGGAGATTTGACTAAAAAAATTTGTTTCCCTCTCTATCTTTAAACGTTGTATAAATGTGATCCTAGTGATACGGTGCTTTGGGAGAAAATAGAAAAAGTAAATAACATTTACTAGGTAACTATATTGGCATTTATACTGTGGTTTGATTTTTGATTGTTTATCAGGGCAGCTGTCCAATAAATGTGCACCTTTTCTGCATTATGTATTTTAGATACATTTTTAATCAATGTTTTTAGACTATATGGTTTTATACTCATCGTTAAGGGTCAATTTTGTAATTGCATTTTTTTGCCTAATTTTAGGAGCAATATTTTTAAGATTGTGGATACAAGCCTTGGTTAAGTAGGGCACAGTAATATATTCATTTAATTAATGGACTAGGATCCAGACACAAGAGTTCAAATTCTATCATGACAGCTGAAGAATTTCATTTAAAGGAATTACACTAATAACCTGCCTAGTTTGCACTTAGAACATAAAACTGCACAGGACCAGGCCCTTCAGCCCATGATGTCTGTGCTGACCATGATGCTAGTTTAAACTGTACATTTGTCTGCATGTAGCCGATATACCTCAATTTCCTGCCTGTTCATCAAGTGTTTAAATGCCTCTTAAATGCTGTTATCTTATAAGCTTTCAACACTTCCCCAAGCACCTTATTCTAGGCACCTAACTTGCTTTATAAATCTCCTTTAAACTTTAATTCGCTAACCTTAAAGCTAAGCACTCTAGTATTTGACATTTATACCCTGGGGAAAAAAAACCTCTCGACTATCCTGTTTATATCCTCGTAATCAGATCGTCCCTCAGCCTCCAAAACTGTAGAGAAAATAGTTTGTCCAAGCTCTTCTTATACCTAATACCCTCTAATCCAGGCATTAGCCCAGTGAACCTCTTCTGCACCCTCTTTAAAGCCTCCACATGGGTGTATGTGTGTATGTATGTGTGTGTATATATATGTGAGTATGTGTGTATATATACACACGCTGAACTTTTTTTTCTTGTTTATTATGTTGTTTGCAGTGTACTATGTTTACATATTCTGTAGTGCTGCTGCAAGTAAGAATTTCATTATTCTATCTGGGACATACGACAATACAACACTCTTGACTCATGACTATAATGCGTTGATCAGAACTGTACACTCTACTCTAATTATGACCATACCAAAGTTTTATACAGTTGCAACATTGACTTTAATACAATGCCCCAATCAATAATGGCAAGCATGCCGTATGCCTATGTTTACCATCTCATGTACTTGTGAAGCTATTTTTAAGTGGCTATAGACTTGCACCCAAGATCCCTCTGCATTTCAATGCTCCTAAGGGCCCATTGTATACTTTCCTGTTACCTTTAACTTGCAGTGTTACACCTCATACGTCTGGTTAAACTCCATCGTTCATTTCTCTGCCCATTAATCCAACTGCCCTATATCCTAACGACAGATACAAAATGCATGGAGTAACTCAAGGGATAGTTGACATTTCGGATCCTGATGACTCCTTTGCGAACCTTCTTCACTATCCACGATTCTACCAATTTTTTTTGTGTTGGTTGCAAGCTAACCACTTCACCTAGGTTTTTGTTCAGATCATATATTTATACCACAAAGAAGTCCCAGCACTGATGCTTTCTGATTGTCAGTGGTGACAATCAGAATAATACTCCTCAACCACTGCCCTCCATCTTCCATTGCCAACACAATTTTGAATCTAATCCACCAGGTCTCCCGGGATCCCATGTGCCTTAATCCTTTGAGTCAGTCTACCATGAGGGTCATTGCCAAAAAATTTACAGAAGTCCATGTATACAACAATCTCATCAATCTCATCAATCATCTTCATCATCTGCTCAAAAAAAACTAGACCAGAACTGTGACCAATACTCCAGATGCAGCATAACTAAAGTCATGTAAACCTGCATCAGGACTTCCTGACACACTCAATGCCCTGTCCTATGAAAGCAAGCATACCATATGTCTTTACCACTCAAATCTACTGATGTTGCCACTTTCGGGGACTTATGGACTCAAGCCCCCTCTAAGTTAATGCTATTAAGGGTCATGCCATCAATTGTGTATTTTCTCCTTGCATTCGACTTCCCAAAATGCTACAGATTAAACTTCATCTGTCATTTCTCTGCCCGTTTTTGTGGCTAAAAATTGAAATCTTAATTCTATTTGAAGTCTATGTGAATCACCTGGTTAGCATTCTGTTTACATTTTCAGGATGTCCCATTGAATTATTAGTTTGAAGTGTTGTCACTGCTTTTACATAAGATAAATTAAACAGCTCATCTACTCAACAAAGTTTTGCAAAAAACAGGTTGACTATGATTATGACTAAGTTATATGAAGATAATTGATTGTGTTGATTGAAGAAAAAACATTTCCAAGGATGTGGTACTTTGAGCTCTTTCATATCCACTTGAACAAGGACTGACATGGGCTTCAGTTTGATATCTCATCCAATGGAAAGCTTAATCATGTGAGCAAAATCACATCAATTGTCAAGATTCAGCAGAAGCTAGATGGGACTTGGGAGACAAATACAGCTTTATAACCTACTCCCAACCAAACTAGTGTGATTTGCATACATACCAGGTGTTAGTAGCACAATAAAGAAATATTCCTTGGGTCATACAGCATAGAAGTAAGCTTTTACAATACAATACAATACAATATATTTTTATTGTCATTGTACAGGGGTACAACGAGATTGGGAATGCGCCTCCCATACGATGCAATAAATTAATTAGCTAGTCAGTATTAATTTAAACAACCCAATGAAACAAATTAGAACAGTTTTAAAACAGAATAAAGTGCAAGTAGATCTGTGCCGGTTCACTGTGCGATGTGACCATCCTGCTCAGCAGGACCGGTTCATAGCAGCTATGGCCCTGGGGATGAAGCTGTTTCTGAGTCTGGAGGTGCGGACCTTGTATCGTCTGCTCGATAGAAGGCCTTGTATCGTCTGCTCGATGGTAGAAGTTCGAACAGACTGTTGCAGGGGTGTGAAGAGTCTTTGTGGATGCTGGTGGCTTTTCTGAGGCATCGTGTGTTGTAGATGCCCTCCAAGGCTGGTAGCTGTGTTCCGATAGTCCTCTGAGCTCTATGTCCATGCCGGCCTTTAAGTGCCTATTTATATACTAATCTTATTTTCTGGCACTTGGTCTGTAGTCCTCTATGTTTTGTCCTTTTGAGTGTTCCCGGAATGGCGGGACTGTCATATGTTAATAATAATAATAATAATGCATTACATTTATATAGCGCTTTTCATATACTCAAAGACGCTTTACAGGGATTTAGAGAACATAGGGAAGTGAATAAATAGATAAATAAGTAAACGAACAGAGAAAGGAGACAGAAGGTGAGGTGACCTTCAGTGGTTGAAGGCAGTACTGAACAGGTGAGACTTCAGTGATGTTTTGAATGAGGTGAGTGTGGAGGAGTCTCTGACGGTTTGGGGTAGTGAGTTCCATAGGGTGGGAGCAGCGATGGAGAAAGCCCAGTCCCCCCAGGATCTGAGTTTGGTCCAGATGTGGGGGGATAGGAGATTGGCAGCAGCAGAGCGGAGGGTGCAGGTGGGAGTGTGCCTGTGGAGGAGGTCGGTCAGGTAGGATGGGGCCAGGTTATGGAGGGCTTTGTAGGTCATGAGGAGGATTTTGTACTGGATTCTCTGGGGCGACTAGGAGCGACTAGGCTTGTATACACTGGAATTTAGAAGGATGAGAGGAGATCTTATCGAAACGTATAAGATTATTAAGGGGTTGGACACGTTAGAGGCAGGAAACATGTTCCCAATGTTGGGGGAGTCCAGAACAAGGGGCCACAGTTTAAGAATAAGAGGTAGGCCATTTAGAACTGAGATGAGGAAAAACTTTTTCAGTCAGAGAGTTGTGAATCTGTGGAATTCTCTGCCTCAGAAGGCAGTGGAGGCCAATTCTCTGAATGCATTCAAGAGAGAGCTAGATAGAGCTCTTAAGGATAGCGGAGTCAGCGGGTATGGGGAGAAGGCAGGAACGGGGTACTGATTGAGAATGATCAGCCATGATCACATTGAATGGCGGTGCTGGCTCGAAGGGCCGAATGGCCTCCTCCTGCACCTATTGTCTATTGTTTGGCTAGATACTTTTAAAATGCCTCCATCAGGCAGGGTCCCAATTTTTCTTAGTCTTGTGGTAAGCACTTTGATGTCCTATAATTTGTATTTTCACTAAGTTGTATATATTTGCATCATCTCTCTAGTTTTTTACCCCATTGAATATTCTTTCTAATTTCTTTTGATTCTGGTCTTTTTGCTTTCACAAATGCTTCCTTGTGTAAACACCTTTGTTGAGAAAACCTATTATCCTATGGCAAAAAACAAAAAGGCTGGAGTAACTCAGCAGGTCAGGCAGCATCTCTGGAGAGCATGGATAGGCGACGTTTCGGATCGGGGACCTTCTGCCTGAAGAAGGGTCCTGACGCAAGTGCCTAACCTGCTGAGTTTCTCTAGCACTTTGTGTTTTTTGCTCAAGATTCCAACATCTGCATTTTCTTGCGTCCATTATCCTGCGGTTAATATATTCTCAAATAGGTAGCCTGACTGTCAGTTTAATTGTATTATGTCTTTGAGTTTTTGTCTACTTCATGTTGGCATCTTGGAATTTTGGACCACAGCCAGTTCAGCTGAATTCCATTGTTGATTTTAAGGTTTAGCTATACTTGATTTTGTGTCTATCAAAACGATCAGTGCTTTCTACTTTTTCAAAATATGTGAATTTGAAGCTCTTGTATATGATATTTAGAATATTAGAAACCAATTCACATGTGAAATGTATCCTGATCTTTCCCCAGGTTGGATTCAGAGACCATGTGCAATAACTGTTTGTGTTGACTTTGTATTTTTGCCAAACTGTTATTGGAGAGCTGAGAAACCAATTTGCAGTTGGTTTATTTTAAGAAAGGAATTTCATCGCAGGATTTCTGAAGATGATGTGTGCCTGCATTGGCCAGATTTGCTAAGGTTTATGATGCCCCTATGGAATAATAAAAAAGTCCTAAGTCTCTTGAATATTGCACCCTTAGGATTATTATTTCATTATTGTGATGTGTTGATGTATTTGATTTTTTAAATTATGAGACAGAGTACACTTGTTTTTTATTGGAGGGAAAAAGGATGTTTGGTGAATCCTGGCTTAAAGATCAAATACATGTAGAGAGGATTGAATATTAATATCTTTATCATATCCACTCATCAACTCCTTGCTTTTAACACGCATTCACCAGAGTGTCACACTCAGTTACTGATGCAAGAATGACAGTTAATGCTCTGTGTCAAAATTTGACCTGAAATTCACATCCAATTTTCAGTTTTAAGTTGCCATATCAAAACAACAATTGTATTCTGACCTGTGGCTAAATGTACTTACCAATTAGACTATGCTCTAAAGGAGATATGGCTTAAAAATAGAGCAGATTAGTACATTATGCATTTTATGATGCCCTAATACTGTTGTATATATTTTTTATAAAGCAGTATATTGTGTACTTGCTATGAGCAATGTTTGGACCAGGAGTACCCAAACCTTTAGACTTGGATGTGGGCTGAAACTATTATTGGAGCTCTGTGCGTGCGTGGAGGTGCTGAGCATGTGGTATCATATCAGATGGTGTATATTGCTCATTTGATGTGATTTGCACAGAATTCTTCCAAACATGCGGCATAACTGGAGTAATGGGGTATTTAGTGAAAGAATTTGAGCCCCACTGAGGCTACAGTTAGAGTCTGTGATCATCTGCTTTCAATATGTGCTTCTTTAATATTTAATGTTTTTCTTTACCTATGTTATTGTCTAGAGTGCTTTCCCTCACTTCTGCATCATTCAATTAACTATGTGTCAGCTCACCATCACACTCCTACACTGCCAAAACATCACCTGCCAAATCCCATCCAATACATTTGTTCGAGGCACATTAGAGGCAGTTATGTGGCATGGAGACAGGCCCTTTGGCCTAATTCATCCATGCCGACCAAGTTCCTCACCTGAGCTGGTCCCATTTGGACCAGATCCCTACAAACCTTTCCTATCCTTGTACCTGTACAAATGTCTTTTACTCATTACAATTTGGGAGACCCTTCAGCAGGCCTTTCCAAAGTTGTTACAGGCTCATTTTTTGGGTTCCCTAGTGTAGGTAAGTATTTTCACATTTTTTCTTAGAGTCATAGATTGATACAGTGTGGAAATAGGCCCTTTGGCCCAATTTGTCCACACCGGCCAACAATGTCCCAGCTAAGTAGACACAATATGCTGGAGTAACTCAACGGGACAGGCAGCATCTCTGGAGAGAAGGAATGGGTGACGTTTATACTACACTAGTTCCACTTGCCTGCTCTTGGTCCATATCCCTCCAAACCTGTCCTATCCATGTACCTGTCTAACTGTTTCTTAAATGATGGGATAGCCCCTGCCTCAACTATCTCCTCTGGCAGCTTGTTCCATACACCCACCACCCTTTGGTGAAAAAGTTACCCCTCGGATTCCTATTAAATCTTTTCCCCTTCATCTTGAACCCATGTCCTCTGGTCCTCCATTCACCCACCATGGGCAAGAGGCTCTGTGCATCTACCCGATCTATTCCTCTCATGATTTTGTATACCTCTATAAGATCCTCCCTCATCCTCCTGCGCTCCATGGATTAGAGACCCAGCCTACTCAACCTCTCACACCTTCTAGTCCTGGCAACATCCTCATAAATCTTTTCTGTACCCTTTCAAGCTTGACAATATCTTTCCTATAACATGGTGCCCAGAACTAAACACAATATTCTAAATGCGTTCTCACCAACGTCTTATACAACTGCAGCATGACCTCCCAATTTCTATACCCAATACTCTGACTGATGACGGCCAAAGTGCCAAAAACCTTTTTGACCAACGTATCTACCTGTGACTCGACCTTCAAGGAACCATGCACCTGTACTCCTAGATCCCGCTGCTCTACAACACTACCCAGAGGCTTACCATTTACTGTGTGGGTCCTGCCCTTGTTCGGTGTCCCAAAATGCAACACCTCTCGCTTCTCTTTATTAAATTCCATCAACTATTCCTCCACCCACCTGGTCAGTCAACCCAGATCCTGCTGCAATCTTTCACAACCATCTTCACTATCTGCAAAACCACTCACTTTTGGATCATCAGCATACTTGCTAATCTTGCCCTGTACGTTCTCATCCAAATCATTGATGTAGATGACAAACAGTAACTGGCCTAGCACACCACTAGACACAGGCCTCCAGTCTGAGAAGCTACCTTCCACTATCACCCTCTGCTTTCTTCCATGGAGCCAATTTGCTATCCATTCAGCTATCTGTCCTTGTATCCCACGCGATCTAACCTTCCAGAGCAGCCTACCATGCGGAACCTTGTCGAATGCCTTACTGAACTCCATGTACGCAACATCTACAGCTCTGCCCTGATCGACCTTTTTGGTCATGTCTTCAAAAAAATCAGATTTGTGAGACAGGACCTCCCACGTATAAAACCATGCTGACTATCCCTAATCAGCCCTTGCCCATCCAAATGCCTGTATAACCTATCCCTCAGAATACTCGGGTCAGAATACTCTCTAGTAACTTTCCAACTACAGATGTTAAGCTCACCGGCCTATAGTTCCCAACATTTTCCCTGCAGCCCTTCTTGAAAAGAGGCACAACATTTGCCACCCTCCAATCTTCCGGCATCTCTCCTGTATTTAAGGACGACTCGTAAATTTCAATGAAAAGAAAAATCGTGGTTTTCTTGTTGCTAATGTTGAGTAACTGTACCATAGTGAGCACAAAAATCAGAAAAGGCTGTAAATGAAATACATTACATGCATAACTACGGCCCAGTCACTAATAATCTTGTGTAGGAAGGAACTGCAGATGCTGGTTTACTTCGAAGATAGACGCAAGATGTTGGAGTAACTCAGCGGGACAGGCAGCATCGCTGGAGAAATCGAATGGGTGACATTTCGGGTTATGCCTTTCTTCAGACTGGGAGTCAGGGAACAGACAAACAATCTTGCTTCTCTCCTGCAGTATTTGGAGTCAAAAATTGAGTTTTTATTTTTTTTTTTTTTTTTTTTGTTTTTGTTTTTTTGGAAGTAAGCACATTACATTTTAATGGTTCCTTTTTACAGGTGCCAAGAATTATTAAAACATTATTTGTACAACTTCCTTTTTAAAAAGAAATGAGAAAGAAAGAAGTAGTGAAGAGTAAAGAATAAATTAGTGAGTATCGAGTGAAAAAAAAAAAAAAAAAAAAAATGTGCGAAAGTAAAGCAGAGAGGAGATTCTCCCACGCAACCAATCGATGTTTTCTTAATCAATTTTCAGTCAAACCCCGAATTTTAATTTTATGCTGATATTACACCGCATGATTCCACAAGGTCAATAAATGGAGACCAACTCGATAAGAATTGGTCTTTTTTTTCTATTAGGAGGAGTCAAAAATTGAGTTTTAAAGTGCCTGAGAAAGAAAAACAGCTCCCCATTGACCAAAGGTTGTGTTACCATATGGACCATAGAGGTGAATTTCATCATTGATGTTTGGCCTCCCCAAGAGGTGGATGCTGCGATTTGGGATGCAGTTCACGTTTTCCAGGGTCTCAAAGTGAACCTTTATTGTCAGGAGGCAGTGTAGTACAATGGAGGCAGGTTGATAAAGGAAGGACCTTTTGTCTTGCAGTTTTGTTAAGTGCAATGCCTGTTCTCTCACATGTTGCAGTGAACAGATCGATGATGTTTTGGAGCGTGGCCTCTGAGTGCACAAAAACACAAGCATCGTTTTTGTGTTACAGCTCAACTACTGAGGTTCTGGTGACCTTAGTGTTGGAGTGTAGCCATGGCAGGTTAAACTATTTTATATTAGTTCTGAAGACTAGTCCCACTCCCACATGAGGTTTGTTGGAGGAGATACAACATTACGGCTATAACGATTGAGAGCAGTGTTGGGGCAATGACAGGGCTTTGTTGGATCTTCTTTGAGATGTTTATTGTAGCTGAAATGCCTCGTCTCTGGAACTATTTCAACAATTTTTTTCACATCCTTCGTAAAGCTCACTGGCCAGAATTATGCCTACACTCTTGAAGTGGCTGAAGCAGTGTTTTAGATGTTTTAGATAGGTTCAAGGGAACCTCCCTGTTTTTGAACTATAGTCTATGTCTGTGAATCCTAAAATTCGATGAGCTCTGCTGGTGTTCAATGGTGTATTAAGGCCAGTTTCCAAACATAAAATATTTGTTTCTATGATGCAAAGGTGAATTTTCTATATATAATATTCTTTATTCAATTATCTGTTATAAGCCACTTCCAAATTTTCAGCAAATGGCAAATAGTTTCATTTTACTTTTTTGTTGTATATTGAAAGATTTTTAAAAAAAACAACCAATGATTAATTTTCTCCTTGGAAAATCTAAGTGGTTACTTGCCAAGATTTTTAAGATTGAACGAATCTGGTTTAAATTGCGCAGGTGAAATGCATTTGGAACTCATGAGAGTAGCGTTTTGATTACATAGTACTGTATAAAGAATATCCTTTGGATACAGTCACCTCTCTCCCTTTCTTTGAATCTTGCTAGATCATAAACATTTTCTTCAGCATGGGAACTTCATTGATTTTCTTTTCCTTTGAAGGGAAGTGCATGTCATAGACTTTTTTAACGTGAGGTTTGATCTGCTTTAAAACATCCAAAGCCTTTTGTAATCTTGTAAAGGAGCCTTTAGGGAAGAGTGACAGTAATATAATGGAATTTTACATCATGTCTGAAAATGATGTAGTTCTAGGGTCCTTAATCTAAACAAAAGAATCTATGGGCATATGAGAGGTGAGTTAGCTGTAGTTGATTTTATTTTAGTTTTAGTTTAAGGATAGCGGAGTCAGGGGGTATGGGGAGAAGGGAGGAACGGGGTACTGATTGAGAATGATCAGCCATGATCACATTGAATGGCGGTGCTGGCTCGAAGGGCCGAATGGCCTCCTCCTGCACCTATTGTCTATTGTCTAAATACAGTGTGGAAACAGGCCCTTCAGCCCATCGAGTCTACACCGACCAGTAATCCCCATACACTAGTACCGCCCTACAAACTGGGGACAATTTACAATTTTACCAAGCCAATTAACCTACAAACCTGTACGTCTTTGGAGATGTGGGAGGAAACCAGAGCACCCAGAGAAAACCCACACAGTCACTGGGAGAACGTGCAAACTCCGTATAGACAGCATCCGTAGTCAGGATTGAGCTTGGATCTCTGGCGCTGTAAGGCAGCAAATCTACCACTGCGCCACCGTGCCGCCCTCTTGATTGTTATATCTTTCAATGTATTTTCCCAGGGGACAGGTCATGACTAGCATTTAAAGAAGTAATGCAACGTTTGCAGAAAAAATATAAACCTCTAAGGCACGAAGGTTCAGCAGGAAAACAGATCCTCGATGACTGATAGGAGAAATTAAAGATAATATTACATCTAAGGAAGAGGCTTATAAAGTTTCCAAAAAGAGCAGTGGACCTCTGGCTCTGAAGCATTTTAGAACTCTGCAAAGGAGGACCAAAAAAGAACAGCAAGATAGGCATGAGAAAAAAACTGGCAAACTGGCATGAATTGTAAGGTACATATGAAAGAAAAGAATAGTTTCTTACCGACAGAAATGGGTGAATTTATAATGGGGAATAAGGCAGTGGCACAGAATGTTTGTGTCTGACTTCACAGAATAACATGAATACCTACCAGAAATATCAGACATACAAAGTCATGAAAAAATGAGGAACTGAAGGAGATAAGTATTTGTGAAAATTGTTCTTGAGATGCTGGTGAGACGAAAAGCCAATCAATTAGAAAGACCTGATAATCAACACCCCGGAGTTTTGGAAGATGTGGGCACAATTGAAAAGGTGAAGTTATTCACTATGCACAAAGCAGAAAACCAGGGTAAATTTTAATTGTTGAAGTTGCGCAATGTTGATGTTGAAAGGGACATAGTGATTGAGCTGACTGAAAGCCAAACTGCTGGTGCAGCAAGTGATCAGGAGGGAAAGATGAGAGGATGGCACAAAGCTGGGTGGCAGTGTGAACTGTGAGGAGGATGCTATGAGGATGCAGGGTGACTTGGACAGGTTGTGTGAGTTGTGAGTTGGCAGATGCATGGCAGATGCAGTTTGATGTGGATAAATGTGAGGTTATCCACTTTGGTGGAAAGAACAGGAAGGCAGATTATTATCTGAATGGTGTCAAGTTAGGAAATGGGGAAGTACAAAGAGATCTGGGTGTCCTTGTTCATCAGTCATTTAAAGTTAGCATGCAGGTACAGCAGGCAGTGAAGAAAGCTAATGGCATGTTGGCCTTTATGACAAGAGTAGTTGAGTACAGGCGCAAAGAGGTCCTTCTGCAGTTGTACAGGGCCCTGGTGAGACCGCACCTGGAGTACTGTGTGCAGTTTTGGTCTCCAAATTTGAGGAAGGACATTTTTGCTATTGAGGGTGTGCAGCGTAAGCTCACTAGGTTAATTCCCGGACTGGCGGGACGGTCGTAGGTTGAAAGACTGGAGCAACTAGGCTTGTATACGCTGGAATTTAGAAGGATAAGAGGGGATCTTATTGAAACATATAAGATTATTAAGGGATTGAACACGTTAGAGGCAGGAAAGCAACGTTGGGGGAGTCCAGAACCAGCGGCCACAGTTTAAGAGTAAGGGGTAGGCCTTTTAGAACGGAGATGAGGAAAAACCTTTTCAGTCAGAGAGTTGTAAATCTGGGGAATTCTCTGCTTCAGAAGGCAGTGGAGGCCAATTCTCTGAATGCTTTCAAGACAGAGCTAGATAGAGCTCTTAAGGATAACAGAGTCAGGGGGTATGGGGAGAAGGCAGGAACGGGGCACTGATTGAGAATGATCAGCCATGATCACATTGAATGGTGGTACTGGCTCGAAGGGCCGAATGACCTACTCCTGTACCTATTGTCTATTGTTAGTCCTTATTGTGAAAGTATTTAAGTACATGAATAAAGAATCTTACTGCAATTACAGGGCCTTGTTGAGACTACACTTGGAACAGTGTGTGGTTTTAGTCTCTTAATTGAAAAAAGGATACACTTACCAAAGAATGAGTGCACACTAGATACATCAGTTTGGTTCAAGAGATAGCAGTATTTTTATCCTTATCCAGGTGGCGCCGTACGATGGCAGCCTCGCCAACGGTCTGTCTCGTCCTTTTCTTCTTTTGTTGTTTTGTTGTTTTTAGTCTGTTGTTAAATGTATGTCTTAGTGTATCTTTAGTTTGGTTTTATGTGGGGGGGGCGGGTGAAACTTTTTTTATCTCTTTCCTCGACGGAGATGCAACTTTTCCGTGTCGTATCTTCATCCGCACTGCGGCCTAACATCGAGGGGCTGGCGGCCTCTTGCTGGGGATCGACTTTGGGAGCTCCAACCGCGGGAGCCTGCGGACTCAACATCGTGAAGCTTGCGATCCCTTTGTCAGGGATCGACTTCGGGAGCTCCAGCCACGGCAGCCTGCGGACTTAACATCGTGGTTAGGGACCCACTTCGGGAGTTCCAAGCTGCAGGAGCTTCGACCACCCCGATCGCCTGAGCTTCGACTGCCCCGACACAGGAGCTTCGATTGCCGGCTGCTGGAGCATCGATCGCCCCGACTACGGATGGTTCGACTGCCCCGACCGCGGGAGAAAAGGAGGGAAGAAGATAATTAGTTTTGGCTTCCATCACAGTGCGCTGTGGTGGATGTTTATGTTAATTTTTATGTAGTTGTGTATCTTGTTGCTTTTTTGGTATGA
Organism: Rhinoraja longicauda; assembly: GCF_053455715.1. Taxonomy (NCBI): domain Eukaryota; kingdom Metazoa; phylum Chordata; class Chondrichthyes; order Rajiformes; family Arhynchobatidae; genus Rhinoraja; species Rhinoraja longicauda. The sequence goes on along the minus strand of NC_135962.1, from coordinate 57,861,828 downwards.
CTATGGCAAATTAAATTCCTTGTATGTTTTTACATACTTGGCCAATAAATTAATTACAATACAATTAATTACCATACAATACAATTATCACACAGAAAAAGCTACTTTGCTCATAAGTCCATGTTTGCTCCCAGACGAGCGATAACATTAGTCCCATTGCTTCTGTCCTTATTACTATGTAATATTCGCACGTGTGCATCAATTCCCCATTGATTCCTCTGTTTGCCATTAATGTATGGTAGCCAATTAATCAACCAGCATGTCTTTGTGATGTGTGGGGAAACTGAGCACCAAGAGACATCCGTGTGGTCAAGGTTGATGATGTGCAAATACCACACAGACAGCACCTGAGGTGGGATCAAACCCTGATCCCTGGAGCTCTGAAGCAGCAGGTTTAATTGCGGTGCCATTGTGCCACCCACACGAGGAAAGACTGAGCAGATTTTGCTGGTGTCCTCAATAGTTTAAAAGAATGAGAGAAGGTCTCATTGAAACCAACAAAACTCTTCAGGATTCAGCAGGCTGAATACCAGGAGAATCTTTCTCTGCAAATGAGGAGTCTAGAACTAGTGGACAATGTCTTGGAATAAGAGGCCATTTAGCACTGAGGTGATGAGGAACGTCTTTGTGCAGAGTGTTCTGGATCTTTGGGATTCTCAATTCTGGATGGCTGCAGTGGCTCAGTTATCAAGAATCAAGTGTGTTTAATTGTCATATGTCCCCAGATAGAACAATTCATACTTGCTGCAGCACAACAGGAAATTTAAACATAGTACACTGTAAACAATATAATAAACGAGAGAGAAAAAAAGTTCATTGTGCATATATACACTTACTCACAAGTACACACACACGCATATATGTGTGTGTGTGTATATATATATATATATATATATACACACACACACAAATACACGTACACGCACAAAAATCAAACAATCTCCTCGGCTATGAGGAGAGACTGAGCAGACTAGGGTTGTTTTCCCTGGAGCAGAGAAGGCTGAGAGGGAACATGATCGAGGTGTACAAGATCATGAGGGGCATAGATAAGGTAGATGGCGGGGAACTTCTTCCACTGGTGGAAGGTTCAACAACGAGGGGACATAGATACAGGGTAAGGGGAGGGAGGTTTCGGGGGGATGTGAGAAAGAACTTTTTCACCCAGAGGGTGGTTGGAGTCTGGAACTCACTGCCTGGGGTGGTGGTGGAGGCGGGAACACTCACAACGTTTAAGAGGCATTTGGATGGGCACTTGAAATGCTACAACATTCAAGGTTACGGTCCAAATGCGGGAAAATGGGATTAAAATTAGACTGTGTTTGGTAACGGGCGGCATGGACACGATGGGCCGAAGGGCCTCTTTCTGTGCTGTAGGACTCTATGACTCTATGACTCTAATAGTAGTGCATAATAATAATTATAGTAATGATAGTCTATTGTAGTTCAGAGCTTATTTGAGGTTGTAGTGTTTAATAGCCTGATGGCTGTAGGGAAGAAGCTGTTCTTGAACCTGGACGTTACAGTTTTCAGGCTCCTGTACCTTCTTCCCGATGGCAAGGGTGAAACGAGCGTGTGGCCAGTATGGCGTGGGTCTCTGATGATGCTGGCTGCCTTTTTGAGGCAGCGACCCCGATAAATCTCTTTGAGCGTGGGGAGGTAAGAGCCGGTGATGGACTGGGCAGTGTTCACAGCTTTTTGCAGTCTTTTTCGCTCCTGGGCTTTCAAATTGCCGAACCAGGCCGTGATGCAACCAGTCAATGTGCTCTCTTCTGTACACCTGTAGAATTTCAAGAGAATCCTCTCTGACATACTGAATCTCTGTAATCTTCTCAGAAAGTAGAGGCATTGATGTGCTTTATTTATAATTGCATGTGTGTGCTGGGTCCAGGAAAGATCTTCAGAAATATACACGTCCAGGAATTTGAAGTTTTTGACTCTCTCCACCATCGTCCCGTTGATATAAACAGGATTATGGGTCCTCATCCTTCCTCTTCCAAAGTCCACAATCAGTTCATTGGTTTTACTGAGAGCCAGGTTGTTGTGATGGCACCATTTGGTCAATCGGTCGATCTCACTTCTATACTCTGACTCATCACCATCTGTAATTCGTCCGACAACGGTGGCATTGTCGACGAACTTGAAGATAGAGTTCGCACTGCGTTATTATTGAGTTTATTCAAAACCTATTGATAGTTTTCTGGATATTAAGGGACTCAAAGGATGGGGTTTGAAAGAAAATGTGTTCAGCTGGAAGATCAGCCCTGCTTTAAATAAATAGATGAGCAACCTTTAAGAGCCAACGTCTGCTCCTATTTCTTGTGTCTAGGGGATTAGAGAGTGGGGTGGAAGATTTGTCTGTCAATAGAGAGATTCTGTTTACTGTGTAGCTGAGGTGGATGTCATTTTGGCGCTGACAGATCGCATAATCAAATGATCTGCACCAAATATGAAGTCCTTCAATGGAAAAAGTAGAAAAAATATTTTTTTTTTTAATTGGTAAGAGGTTGGGAAATACTCATGTTCAAAGGGATCTGGGTATCCTTGTACAAAAGTCACTAAGCCAACGTGTAGACAGTCAAGAAAGCAAATGGTATGTTGGTCTTTATTATAACAGGATTTTAATAAAATAGTAAAGCTGTCTTAATACAATCATGTAGATGTGAGGCAACACCTGGAGTTATATGCAAAGTTTTGGTCTCCTGAAAATGGATGTACTTGTAGATGTTATATGCTGCAAAACCTCACTAGAATGGTTCCTGGGTTGGTATATCTGCCCTATGAAAGGAGGTTGAGTAGGCTGGGTAAGAGAGGTCATTGAAATATGCAAAATTAATTGAGAGATTGGACGGTAGAGGAATTCAGAACTAGCAATAGGCCAGTTAGGATGGAAATGAAAGATTTATTCAGTTAACGGCTGGCGAATCTTTGAAATTGTATATCGATATATTTCTAGATATTAAAAGAATCAAGGGTTACGGAGATAGGACAGGAATATGGCAATTAAGATCAGCTATGATCTTTTTGAATGGTGGAGCATGCCAAATGGCCCTTGCTCTTTCAATTTCATCTGAACAAGGGTTTCGACCCAAAATGTCACTTATTCCTTTTCTCCAGAGTAGCTGCCTGACCCGCCGAGTTACTCCAGCATTTTGTGTCTTATCTTCCAATTTCTTATGTTTTAAAAATGTTTTGTAAATCATATAGTGTCTCTGGATAGAGAATTAAACAGAAACCCTGCAACTCTAGAGAATTCAGGTTTTATTTCACCGTGGGAATGTTTCATTGATAACTTGCTCAATTTGGTCGTTATCTTTTTCATTTAAATATGTAGTCCCAACTGATTTGGTCATGTTACTTAACAGTAATTCCCTTGCTCTCTGGTACATTTCATTTGACACATATTATTTCTTTCAACACCCTTCCCTAGGTGGCATATCAAATCCTGACAATACCAGCCTAGTCTTTTCATTTTCCTTGACAGACCTGTCAAATAAAATGCATAGTCTAGATTAAATTTGAAATGCTGCTAGTAACTCACATCAGTCTCTCTTTGCCAATAAATTAAATTCTTCATTCCAAACATTGTCAGGGTACTGAAATAAAATGTACAAATACAGAAATACTCTCCAGGTCGGGCAGCATCTGTGTAGATCGGGAAATAGTTACCATTTTAGGTCAATAAGGGCGCAACGGTAGAGTTGCTGCCTTACAGCGCTAGAGACACGGGTTTTATCCTGACTACGGGTGCTTGTGTGTACGGGTTTGTACGTTCTTCCCGTGACCTGTGTGGGTTTTCTTCTGGATCTCCAGTTTCCTCCCACACTCCAAAGACGTAGAGGTTTGTAGGTTATTTGGCTTGGTACAATTGTAAATTGTCCCTTGTGTGTGTAGGATAGTGTTAATGTGCGGGAATCGCTGGTCAGTGCAGACTTGGTGGCCAAAGGGCCAGTTTTCGAGCTGTATCTCTAAACTAAAAAATCTGTTAGTAGTATATTAGGTATTTGATTTAAAACACTCCTTTTCAAAAGACTTGTGTATTTCCAACATATCTGATTATTTTAGATTTTCAGGAACTGTAGGCGTATAGTTTAGATCAAAAGACTCTGGAGGATTCATTTGTTGAAGACAAAATTTAAAATACTGTATTTGTTCGTACACAATTCTAATATCTTGGAGCTGAGTTTTTAGTTCCCACTGGAGTAGGTTGGAATATTGGACATTGTTCAGATTTTGGATTTGCTATTTCAGGATGAGATATAAAGTATTGACACCATTTAACTCTGGATAACAGCTTCATAAATTTAATACCCATTCCCTAAGTCAGATGGGAAAATCAAACGTGGAAAGGTTCTTCCGGACCAACACCTTTGACCACAAGTCCATCGGGCAGTGGTCAGCACGGAACGTCCTGCAGGCACTGCAGGGGAATGACTCCATGGATCCTGTGGCGTGGTTCCCAGAGCAGACTGCCCAGCTTGTCTGGCAAAATGCCTCATCGCCAGAACTCACCAACAAGCACCAAGACCTGGCTTGGCTGGCGGTGAGGGGAGCCCTCCCAGTCAGATACTTCCTGCACCGCCGGAACCTCACTACCAGCGCACGCTGCCTTCGGGACGGCTGCTACGGAGAGGAGACGGTTGCCCACCTCTTCACAGAGTGTGGATTTGCAAAGAGAGTCTGGAGAGGTTTGCAGGGGTCCCTGTCACGATTTATTCCGAGCAGCTCCGTCACAGAGGACTCTGTGATCTACGGACTGTTCCCAGAGACGCATTCGCAGACCGACATCGGGTGCTGCTGGAAGGTCATCAACTCGGTGAAAGATGCTCTTTGGTCTGCCCGATCCTTGTTGACCTCCCAGCGGAGCGAGCTGTCCGTCAAGGAATATTGCCGACTGGCCCGCTGCAGACTGCAGGAGTACGTGCTGAGGGACGCATTGAAGCTTGGTGCAGCCAACGCCAAGGCTCTGTGGGGGAGGACCACAGTCTATGGTCCTTCCGCTGCTGGACATGGGGGGCAGGGTGTGGTGGAGACGCCCCTCCAAATAAGGGATACTGTGTAAAGGTGTGTAAATGTAAGTAAATGTCTGTAAATTTGGAAGTGAATGCCTGTATCGAATGTGTAACCTCCGGAAATGTCGGATGGATTTGTTAAAAAAGATGTTTTGTAAGCAAATATTTATTACTTGAATAAAGTATTTTTTGATATTAAAAAAAAAGATGGGAAAAACAATGGGTTAACATTTGATGAGCGTTTGATGGCACTGCCGCTACTCACTGGAGTATAGAAGGATGAGGGGGGACCTCATTGAAACTTACCGAACAATGAAAGGCTTGGAAAGAGTGGATGTGGAGAGGATGTTTCCACTAGTGGGAGATTCTAAGAACAGAGGTCATAGCCTCAGAATTAAAGGACGTTCCTTTAGGAAGGAGGTGAGGAGGAATTTCTTTAGTCAGAGGGTGATGAATCTGTAATTAATTGCCACAGAAGGCTGTGGGGGCCGTCAATGGATATTTTTAAGGCAGAGATAGTACTGGTATCAGGGGTTATGGGGAAAAAGTAGGAGAATGGGGTTCAGTGGGAAAGATAGATCAGCAATGATTGAATGGCGGAGTAGACAATGGGCCGAATGGCCTAATACTGCTCCTATCACTTATGAACATGAACATGATATTGCACTGTGCAATGGTTGCTCCAGTGAAGAAGGGTCTCGACCCAAAATGTCACAGATTCCTTCTCTCCAGAGATGCTGCCTGTCCCGCTGAGTTACTCCAGCATTTTGTGTCTATCTTCAAGCTAATTATATTGAGCCATGTCAATATGCCACATATTTCAATGAAAGCAGACATCGATGGTGGAATTTACTTTTACCTTCTGTGTGTCAATGTAACTTTTGGCTGTCAGAGGAAAGGTGCAGAAAGTTCTTGGTCCACCAGCAGCAGTGATTCTTGCTCTCCTATATTATTCTGACTTGAGAAATACCTACAGCAGGCAACTGCAAAGCATTACAGCACTAATGTTACCTCTGAGAATTCCTCCAAATCCGTTGATAAGCAAACCAATATGATTGTCCATTCAAAGCCACCATCTCCAATATTGCTCTAGTTGCACCTAATCGGCTATGTTGGAAGGTACCACTCACTGTTCATGTGCTTGCTATCAGATTCACAAAACTGGTGTACTGTTCAGAACTCTGTTTTGGAAAGAGATTACCAAATACACAAACAAAATGGTTCAAGAATGACTAACATCTTCTTTGGCTCGTAGAATCCCTGACTCATGACCATTCAAAGGTGAAGGGACTTTGGGGATTGGTTGAAGAAGCTCTGGCCCCTTTGGGAGCATAGAAGCCCAGCACAAATGGTGGAAGGGGCACCATCCCCCAAATTGTCCTGATGCCAGCCGAGTCATATACCACCTCTCCTTCTGTGGCAGTATCAGCAGTTCCCACATTGGTTGTCACCAGCCTCCTGAGAACCCTGAGCATTTACTTGGATTGGTTACAAGTGATCCTTGACCCCAAGGGGCTGCTGAAGGTAAAGAAGACATTGGATGTATTAAATGAGTTGGATCAGTATATTGGCATACGATTCTATTAGCATGAAATACAAAGTGCAGGAAGTGAGTCACGTTGTTGACGGATATAATTGTTGCCAAAAACGCTGACACCATAAAATGAGTCAACAATTTGCAAACTTGATTTGTCATTGAGATGAACTTTTAAGGAATGGCTGTGCTGCATGTTTCCTCGGTGTAATAACAAAACTTACAAACTCCGTCGTCCTCTTGTCAGTTGCAGTCCATGAAACAGTAAAATCCCTGAGTCCCCCTTTTCAATTTGGAAACGGTCGTCGGTGTAATAATAAACTTTGTCACTAAAATTCTTCAGCATGTGTTTGCATTTACGGCATATGTTGGTGTAATATTGAAAGGAGTATATCAATCCTGCACAAATCTTTTCTTTTAGATTGTTTTCTATATTCTTTGATCAATGCAACTTGAATGTATACAGAAATAGTTGGAGATTAAGCTTCATTTTTTTGTTGATTTTGATTTAAATACATCAAATAATAATAAAATGTGATTCTTGATTAGCTTGGCTGAAGTCTCACTGTTAAGTTCTCAAGTTATATGAGTAGAATTAGACCATTCAGCCCATTGAGACTATTCCACCATTCAATCATGGCTGATCTCTGCCTCCTTATCCCATTTTCCTGCCTTCTCCCCATAACCCTTGACACCCGTTCTAATCAAGAATTTATCTATCTTGGCCTTAAAAATATTCACAGGCTTGGCCTCCACAGCCCACTGTGGCAATGAGTTCCACAGATTAATTAGCTTCTGGCTAAAGAAGTTCCTCCTCATCTCCTTTCTAAAAGAGCACCCTTTAATTCTGAGGCTATGACCTCTGGTCCTGGACTCTCCCACCAGTGGAAACATCCTTTCCACATCCGCTCTATCTATGCCTTTCATTATTCTGTAAGTTTCAATGAGGTCCCCCCTCAACCTTCTAAATTCCAGTGAGTACAGGCCTTATGCTCAAAGTTTCAATGGAAAGAAAGTTTAGGAAATAAACTGGTCAGGTAATATTTTAAAGAAATACAAAATTAATGTTGGTGATCTTTCATCAAGGAGATGACGTTAAAGTATATGATTACTTTTTGCATTTTGCTTTTTTAATTAACTTTATATTTCAATTCATGGTTCTTTTCCTTGTCTTAATTCTTTTCGTACATCATCTTGTTTATTAATCTCGCTGCTTTAATAGTCTATTTCTAAAAAAGCAAAGACAATGAATGCTAACTTTATGAGTAGACCAGGACAGACTGGCCATGGAACAATTACAAAACTGAAGAGGGGTCGCGACCTGAAATGTTCCCCATTCCTTCTATCCAGAGATGCTGCCTGTCTCACTCAGTTACTCCAGCATTTTGCATCTATCTTTGGTGTAAACCAGCATCTGCAGTTCCTTCCTGCACAAAACTTCAACAGATGCTTAAAGTGGCCTTCCCAATCCTAGACAAACTGTCAAATGTTTGAGAACAATGAATTGCTGACATTTAGAAACCTTTAAAATCCATTAAGGTTCAATTAAACAACTAACAATGTTACAGATTAGACTTTTAAGCATTTCAAATCATGTAAGTTGTGACTTTCTGCAGTTCATTTGGGCAGATTTCCAACCAGCTGCTCGACAGGTGTAGCGAGTCTGTGCTCTGTCTGTGAAATTCAATTTCAGAACAGAGCTGGGAATCCAGAGAAGAAGAATTGCTAGCAAGATCAGTACCCGGTGTTTGCATGGGATTCCTGAAGTCGGCGTGTGAAATGAGAAATGCTGGCAGGACAATGTTGAACTACTGATATTTCTATCAAGTTCTAGTCCATTGTTTTTTTCCCCCAGTGGTTGAGTGGGCAAACAACATGTCAGTTACTTAGTAGCTAGCCTCTGTCTTTTGTAATTTGTCGACTGATAATAGAAGGCACAGCATGTGAAGGCTAACTGGACAAAGGTGCAATTGAACTTTGTGTGTAAATACTACAAAGCTATCTATATACTAAAACTCTAGTTTATTTGTTCCTGAACTACAGCCAAAACGGTACACGATAGCGCGGCAATTTTAGGCCCGCCTTACTCACCGTCGTCCCTTTGGTGCTAATGGAAGAAGTTTCATTGAAATCGGTGTTAAAGTTATTCGCATTTTAAAGTTTAAACCTATCTCCTTGGGAGGGAGGGAGGGAGGGAGGGGGATAAGGGGGGTTGAGGGGGATGGAGTGGGGAGGGAGGGGGGGAAGAGGAAGAGGGTGCTGCTCCAATGCAGGAGAGGTTTGGGCCCAACGGGTCCACTTGGTCTAGTAGTAGAATAAAATAGCGTCCTTTCACTCGCGTGTAGCCATAACCTGAAGTTGTTTAGAGTTATAGAGTTGTACAGCGCGCAGACATCCTCTGTTGCTGATTATACATTTTTAATTGATGTTATTGCTTTAGTATGGAACTCGAGGCATTTTGTGTAGGAAGGATCTGCAGATGCTGGTTTATATGGAAAATAGGCAAAATGTTGGAATAACTCAGTGGGGCAAGCAGCATCTCTGGAGAAAAGGAACGTGTGACGTTTCGGGTTGAAACCCTTCTTCAAACTTGGGAGCTTTCACAGTGGAGCAGACAAAATGTGTAGGAAGGAACTGCAGATGCTGCTTTACACCAAAGATAGACAAAATACTGGAGTAACTCAGGGGGCAAAGCAGCATCGGTGGAGAAAAGGAATAGGTGAAGTTTCAGGCCTGAACATTTCTCCAGACTGGAAGGCAAATTCAAAGCATTATGTATGCTTTTGAATTTTCACTGCAAGGATAAGTTGTTTTCTGGGCATTTCCATTGTTTTAGGCAAATTGACATTTTTCGAAGCACTTGCTGACCTTACGAATTTCTTCCTTGTAAGTTTACTAACTAGAAAGAGACGATTGCTTTTATATCGCTCATTTTATGTTCGCACTCCCCCGCGGACACTTAATTATATTTGAGCTGTAGTCACAGTTTTGTTGTCAGATGGCACTGCCAGTTTGCATTTTACACCAAGTAACAAATTATTCAATGTCATTTGGTTATGGATAAATATTGGTTAGCACCCTTGAAATAAATTGATGGCTGTATTTTCCATTGGCCTGTTCAACATCTCATCATATCGCATTAGGCGGTATGGTGGCGCAACGGTAGAGTTGCTGCCTTGCATCACCAGAGACCTGGGTTCGATTCTGACTATGGGTGCTGTCTGTATGGAGTTTGTATGTTCTCCTCGTGACTGCGTGGGTTTTCTCTGGGATCTCCAGTTTCCTCCCACACTCCAAAGACGTACAGGTTTGTTGGCTAATTGGCCTGGTATAATTGTAAATTGTCCCTAGTGTGTGGGCATCGCTGGTCGGCACGGACTCGGTGGGCTGAAGGGCCTGTTTCTGCTCTGTATCTCTAAAACTAAAAAATAAATCTGATAGACAGGCCTATAACAATGCAAAACCCCCTGCAGAGAGCTGTCAGAATACATTCTGCATCTGTCTTAGAAAGAAGACAAAACCCTTAATATTGGTGAGGCATTTGCACACTCAACCTTACTAGATCTATGCTGTACCATTTTGCAGTAACAAAGGAGAGAATGTTTAGGAGAAGCTCACTGCAGCAGTTCTGCTCCTGATTGCTCTTTGGAAGGTGCTGCTGGAGGCAGTTTGCTAGTTATTGGGCTTGGACCTCACTGCTTGCCATTTTGGAACACACGCTTTGGAGTAGGCACCATGCTTGCTCCTCCCACTTTAATTTGGTGGAGTCGGTGAAAAGCTTCACCAGGGTCAACATAAATAATAAAATAACATGGATGGTACCACAATAGGTTTCCTACGCAGCATCCAGATATGAACAGCAGGCTACCTAATGCACTCTGATAGTTAAAATCTACCAGAAAACATTTTATTCTGAAGAGGGTCTCAACCTGAAACGTCACCTATTCCTTTTCTCCGGAGATGCTGACTGACCCACTGAGTTACTCCAGCTTTTTGTGTCTTATCTTTAGTTTAATCCAGCATCTGCAGTTCCTTCCTACACGGAATACATTTTAAGTTCTGTTTCTCGCTTACCTGTAGTGATGCATCAAAACACATTTAATTTTCTTATCATTTAGATTAAGTTTTGGTTTGTTTTTGTCATTGTGAAATAAAATGGTGCTGTCACAATCATTGAAGTAACTGAGCCAGATCCAATTACCCTTTTAAGATGTCCTCATAAACTAAACAGCACTTGTACAAAAAAAAAGGGCACATTGGGTGTGTGTGGGTCGTTGTTAAATAAAATTCCTGCATTGTGTTCTCTGTTGCCATGGTGTTAACTGTAACCACAAAGTTCAGCTGCCAACAGATGATCGCAGATCTATGGTTTGCAAGATAGCTGCGTGTACCTTAGCCATTTAGCTGTAAAGCAAATAAGTTGCATATATGATAGGAGAAGATAATGAGACAAGAAATATTTAACTCAAATGAATATGATTAAAGCATGAAGCTGGCATGCATTGAAAGCTTCTCCTGTCAATTGCCTCAAAGATTTCCAACCTCCTGTCTATCATTTTATCATCCATTGGGCTGCTTTTGCTCTCACTTGAAGGCTGATGTAGCACACCATGGCTATGATCTCCTATCTTGCTGACCTAATTGAGCATTTAGCAGTAGTGGGCATTTTAAAACAAGTTTTGAACAGATGTTTCATGGTTGACCAGTGGAATATAAAATCATCTGATGTTGCCAGTTTAGGCACCATGTCCTTCAGGATTTGGGGAGCTTTGTCTGTGGTGGTGCTACCAAGTCCTTCATCCACTCAGAGTACATAAGATCATCTTAAAATATTCCTTGACTAATGTATGGATAGGCTCTTCCAATTTAGACAGCAATCCCAAGATTTTAGTGTGCAGTATTTTGCAAAGTCAACTGGGGTGGACTTTACTTTGCTGTGTCAACATTCAGTGCTCGGTTCGATGGCAGTTTGCCCCATTATGTTGTATTGTTGCTCGGTTTTTATGTATTTTGACATTTTAGGGCAAAGTCACAAGTTAACTATCTCATAGCTCTGGAGTCACATATGGACCACACCGTGCAAATTTAACATGTTTCCTTCCCTTAAAGGAATGGGTGATCTAGATGCATTTTAAAGACAATCTGTAGTTTTATGGTCACCATTACTGAGAAGGATGTGAATTCATGTTCTCGATTGTTAGGTCACTGGATTGCTAGTCTGAAATTTTAATTATTGCACCATCATTCCCAAGGGATACAAGGCTCTTTTACACCTGAAGCATCACAATTTAACAGCTATTACCACAATTGTTTTCCTTTTAATCACATGCATTTTCATAAATGTTTTTTTTAATTTGCCAGTCCTATTGTGAAATTTTCAAAGGAAGAATAGTTTGGATTATGATGATCTAAAAACATAGCACAAAAAGTAAGGAAATTTGTGTTTGGTAGATTATTTCTTTGTTGTAACAATGCTTCTTGGCAATAAATCTTATACCGTTGGAAAGCCTGTTTATTTCCCTTTTAAATGGTGCCACATTTGTAAGGAACATGCATTTGTGGGATGAGCAGCAGAGCTGAGTATGTGGGTTGCGCCCATGAAAAATCTGCCAAATCTTCTCTGCCAATGCCAAACAGCTTAATCTGCCATTGACTCTTGTTCAGTGTTGTTTGGTGGATTGGATGATTGAAGTCTGAAGAAACAAGACATATTGGCAATTTAACAATTTATTCATTTAATAAACAGGAGCCTCAGTAGCGTGTGGAAGAACCATACACAGCCACAACAGCCTGGCACCTCCTCCTCATGCTGGTCACCAGCCCGATCATACACTGTTGTGGGATGGCATCCCATTCTTCAACCAGCATTTGTATCAAGTCAGCCAACGTGGTTGTGTTGGTCACTCTGGCACGAACAGCACGCCCAAGCTGATCCCACAAGTGTTCAATGAGGTTGAGGTCAGGACTGCTGGCAGGCCATTCCATCTTCTCCACTCCCAAATTCTGGAGGTAGTCTCTGAGAAACCCTGCTCTGTGGGGGCGAGCATTGTCATCTTGGAGGATAGAGTTCGGTCCCAGACTGTGGAGATATGGGATTGCCACTGGTTGCAGAATCTCATCTTGATATCTCTCTGCATTGAGATTGCCTCCAATGATGACAAGCCTCGTTTTTCCAGTGAGGGAGATGCCGCCCCACACCATCACACTGCCTCCACCAAAAGATGTTACTCTATCGGTGCAGCAATCAGCATAGCGTTCACCGCGTGTTCTCCACACTTTGACCCTATGATCCAACTGCCGTAGGCAGAATCTGGACTCATCGCTGAACATAACGTTCCTCCACATGTTCAGGTTCCTGTGCACGTGTTGCCGACACCAGCGCAAACGGGCCTGACGGTGAAGGGCAGTCATGGCAGGCTTCCTGGCAGCCCTATGAGACCGGAGATCGGCTGCGTGCAGTCTGTTCCGAATTGTCTGGGCAGAGAGCCGTCGGCCATATCGTCCTGCAAACCTTGACTGCAAACCTGTAGAAGACAGCCTACGGTTCCTAAGTGCTGACAGGGTGAGGAAACGGCCTTCTTCGGGTGTCGTCTTCTTGGGACGCCCACTTCGCGGCCTGTCTCTGACATCCCCCGTTATATGGAACTTGGCCTTCATTTTGGAGATGGTACTAGGGCTCACTCCAAATAATGCCGCAACTTGGTTTTGCGGAACACCAGCTTGAAGTTGCCCTATCGCACGGGCCCTATCCAGATCAGTCAAACGTGGCATGCCGATTCTTGGAGCAGACACCTACTGACCACTGTAGCAGGGCCCATGTTCACAGATGCTGCCAATCAGGTGCCAATCAGGCACCTGATTGTCAGTACCTGGGGGTACCAGAAGCTCAAAACAAAAGTCAATAGCAACAGCAGAATAAGCTGTTTGGCATTGGCAGAGAAGATTTGGCAAATTTTCCATGGGCGCAACCCATATACTCAGCTCTGCTGCTCATCCCACAAATGCATGTTCCTTACAAATGTGGCACCATTTAAAAGGGAAATAAACAGGCTTTCCAACGGTACAAGATTTATTGCCAAGAAGCATTGTTACAACAAAGAAATAATCTACCAAACACAAATTTCCTTACTTTTTGTGCTATGTTTATCTTGCTTAGAACCATAATCTCCCTCAGAATCTTAACTTTGCTTTATATAAAGTTACTCTGGTATCTGGTTAAATGAGAACCATACATTGTAGGAGCAGAATTAGGTCATTTGGCCCATCAAGTCGACTCCGCCATTCAATCATGGCTGATCTATCTTTCCCTCTCAAACCCATTCTCCTGCCTTCTCCCCACAACCCTTGACACCCCTACTAATCAGTATCTGCTTGATTTTTATCCAGATTTGGAGCTAATTAAAGGGGTTTTATTATTTAGCCCAAGCGTTAGTAATACCACAAATGATTTACGTGAAACTACTCTCTTTCAGTGTAAAGGTATCTCAGAATGAACTGCAATTCTCATCTGAAAGCTTCTGCTTCATCATCAGTACTTGAAATAGACAATCCCATCAGTAAACATTGAAGATTTCAGTTGCTGTGATTTATCTCATTTGTTTTATTTGTGTACAAATTAAAGTAGAATCAGACATTCATTGTGGAGTACCTTGGTGCCTTTCCAAGTAATTATTCTCTGTGAGCTTTAATGATAAGCCTCATCAATCCATGCACGGGGCTTTGAAAGCATATCTCTTCGCCTGACAAACAGCAGAAATGTTCTTATTGGGATGTTAGAACTGGTTTATTTGACAGCATTGTATCTGCAGCTTGACTAATATAGAGTATGGCACGCATGGTTTTCCCTCTGTTCATTATCTTTCAGTATATTAAGATTGCAGGGAATCCCTCCATTAGGATTTAACAACCGTGCACATATATACAATATTGCACGAAGAGGAATCATTGATATTGATCACATGGTTTTATTGTTTGATCCAGTGATAACAAAGGGGCAAACCTGGTCATACTTCAATGCCCAAACTGCTTGCCTCAACTAGTGTAATGCAAATGAAGAATCCATTTTGGGACGTTCTCAGTCAATGTCCTTACATATATTGTTGGAATTTCGTGAAGTCTTACTTTTTGTCAGGGGATTCAAGTTCAGAACATGTAGGAATTATGACGCTTAGATGCCTCAAAAACTCCCCAAGCATCCTGTCAAATGCACAATTTGGATAATTTAAATGTAAATCAGCCTTGATTTACAATTCTACCTAGCACCGATCTACGACGGACTTTGTTTTGGTTGCAATGTGTACTTCAACTTTTGTATTATTATGGTCTAGTTACTTAGTATTATGATGATTCATTTATTGCATTATCGATTATTATATATTTATTGTTGTGCTCTTGCATTAACGGGCCTGTAAAACTGCAGCAAGTAAGAATTTCATTGCTTTGTTCCTGGTTTAGTTTAGTTCAGAGATACTGTGCAGAAATAGGCCCTTCGGACCACCGAGTCCGCGCCGACCATTGATCATCCTGTACACCAGCAGTGGCCTACACACACTGGGGATAATTTACAATTTTACTACGCCAATTAACCTACAAAACTGCCCGTCTTTGGAGTGTGGGGGGAAAGTGGAGCACCTGGAGAAAACATTTGCAGGTCATGGGGAGAACATACAAACTCCATACAGACAGCACCTGTTCTCAGAAGCTGTAAGGCAGCAACTCTACCGCTGCACCACCGTGCTATTCATTCCTGGTGCATATGACAATTAAACACTTTTGGCACATGATCAAGACTGATGCTGCTGCCATGTTTAAGAGTCACTGATTTGAGTCGGAAAAGGCATGAAATTAAACATTCCTGGCTCAGCAGGTTAGTAATGAGGGACATAAAATTAGAGCTAGGCAAGGGCAGGTTATTTATGATCAGATCAGACAGTAGAATAGGCTTACTGCATTATTGCATTAACCGTCTTCTGTTCGTACAAAATTTGTTTATTTTTCTCATGGGTGGGGGGAGGAATAGCACGATAGGCCAATTGGCCCACAATGCCTGTGCTGAGCATGATGCCAAGAAAAACTAGTTTCAGGTGTCTGCACATGATCCATATTCCTCCATTCCTTCCTATCCACGTGCCTATCCAAAACCCTTTCACTCAAACGCCACTCTCAGGTGGGTGCCTGGAATGCCTCCACCATTATTCCTGGCATCACCCTCTGTGTAAAAAAAAAATTAACTTGCCCCACTCATCTTTTTCAAACTTTGTCCCTTTCACCTACTAGTCCTCTAGTCCCTTAGAAGAGACCTGGAAATGTATCTAACAGAAAAAGAATGTGGACAAGGAAGGGAACTGGGGCTGATTGGATTGTTCTTGCAGGGAGCAGGTTCAGACTTGGTGGATCAGATTGCCTGCTATGCAGTCACCATTCTGGGAGAATCTTGCTGTTCTGATTGGGATTAATGATATCTGAATGCAAGTTCGTCCCAAAACAAAAGAAACATGGTTATTTCACATTCATAGAAATCTACTTCATATTTTTGATAGATAGGCAATAGATATACACTAACATTCCTTTTAACTGATTTGTAGCCATCTAACATTGTCAAAACAATGTCACTATTGGGCTCGAGCCATTGCAAAATCCTCCTCTATCACGCTCAGCTGTACTTATGAATTGATATGTAATTTTGAAAACTTTTAGATGTTTGGCAGCATCTAGAATAAAACAACTTGCCACACCATTTGCATCCCTCAGCGTTCATTCCTTGTAACCAGTGCACTGTGGCTGCAAAGTGTGCTCGACAGTTAGTTAGATGGACATCCCCTCAAACTCCACAGGCTCTGCCAGATGGAAGGACAAGGACAGGAATGCCGTTGAACATTATTACGTGTAGGTTATCATGAGGAAAGTTTGGATAGGCTGGAATTTAGATGTGTATGGACAGTATAAATGAAACATAAGATCCCGAGGGAATACAAGGAACTGCTGATGCTGGTTGACAAAAAGGTATATAGGTGGAAGGGGACTAAATGGATGTGAGTCCAGAGAAGAGGGGGGGAGGATGAGGGGGAGGTGAGGGGAAGAAGGGGTTTGTTTGTAGGTTGTTTTCCCAAAATTGGAGAATTCGATGTTCATACCGTTAGGTTGTAAGCCTCCCAAGTGGAATATGACGTGCTGTTCCTCCTGTTTGCATCTGGCCTCACTCTGGCAATGTAGAAGGCCAAGGACAGAAAGGTCAGTGTGCGAATGGTAAGGGGGGTTACAATAGTTAGCAACTGGGAGATCCAGTAGGTCTTGATGGACCAAGCACAATTGTTCAGTAAAACGGTCGCCGGATCGACGCTTGAATTTGCTGATGTACAGGAGGCCACCCCGAATGCAGTAGATAAGGGTGTAGGAAGTGCTCGTAAACCTCTGTCTCACCTGGAAGGACTGCTAGGGAAAGGATTAACTCAGTAAATACAGCCAGTCAGTGCAGCATTGGTGTGAGCAAATCATTGCTCAAAATTCTGAGAACTACTTTAAATCATTATTTGAAAGCACAGAGGAATCAATTCAGTTCTCCTTCAAATATTTCGGTGTGCATGGCACATTTTATATTGACCAAAAGCAGAACTGAAAATTTACCAACGGCAAATAAAATTGTGCAAGATTTAGACTAAGCAATTGGCAAGAGCAGAGGTCTGAGCATGTTGCCCTGACTCAACTCGATTTGACTTAACGTTTCCTTGGTTCCTGGTATATTTAAAATTGGATGAATATGTAGTTTGCAGATGATTCAGAGATTGTCAGTGTGATTAATATTTCAGATGAAAATTGTAAAGTTCTGAAAAAATAACTAATTAGGTCAGAAAGTGGCAAATTACATTCATTGCGGGGAAAACTTAAGGTAGTGCATTTGACAGGGCGAGAAAGGCAAGGGAAGACACGATTATAATAGGAAACAAAAAAGTGTAGAAAAGCAGTGACCCCAGAGTGCATTTCTGATAATCCCAGTAGAAAGCAGTACAAGTGTGTAGTTATAGTGAAGATATATGTACTTATTATTGACATAATTGACATTACTGTGCCATAAATTTCCCCGATTTTATGTAATGTCATTTATGAATTTTCTTTTTTTTCCCAGTCTGGGGTGAATTGTCATCTCGAATACTTTGCAATTCAGCTTTTGATCATTTCATGTTAATGGTCAACTATTCTTTCAAGAGCAGCTATCTAGGGAACTCTGTAACAAATCTTAGAAACACTGTAACATTAAAAATAGGTGCAGGAGCAGGGCATTCGGCCCTTCGAGGGAGCCATTCAATATGATCATGGCTAATCATCCAAAATCAGTACCCCGTTCCTGCTTTCTCCCCATATCCCTTGATTCTATTAACCCTAAGAGCTCGATCTAACTCTCTCTTGAATACATCCAGAGAATTGGCCTCCACTGCCTTCTGTGGCAGAGAATTCCACAGATTCACAACTCTGGGTTAAAAAGTTTTTCCTCATCTCAGTCATAAATGGCCTTTCAACTGTGACCCCTGGTTCTGGACTCCTCCAACATTGGGACCATTTTTCCTGCATCTAGCCTGCCCAACCCCTTAAGAATTTTATATGTTTCTATTAGATTCCTCTCATCTTTCTAAATTCCAGTGAATATAACCCCAGTCGATCCATTCTTTCATCATATGTCAGTCCCGCCATCTCGGGAATTAACCTGGTGAACCTATGTTGCACTCCCTCAATAGCAAGGATGTCCTTCTTCAAATTAGGAGACCAAAACTCAGGTGTGGTCTCACCAGAGTTTTGTACAACTGCAGTAGGACCTCCTTGCTCCTGTACTCAAATCTTCTTGCTAGGAAGGCCAACATGCCATTTGCTTTCTTCACCGCCTGCTGTACCTGCATGCTTACTTTCAGTACAAGGACACCCAGGTCTCGTTGCACCTCCCCTTTTCCTAATCTGACACTATTCAGATAATTATCTGCCGCCTTGTTCTTGCCACCAAAGTGATAACCTCACATTTAACCACATTAGACTGCATCAGCCATGCATCTGCCCACTCACCCAATCTATCCAAGTCACCCTGCAGTCTCATAGCATTCACCCCCGCAGTTCACAATGCCACCCAGCTTTGGTCATCTGCACACTTGGAGATGTTACATTTAATTCCTTCGTCTAGAAACATAGAAACATAGAAAATAGGTGCAGGAGTAGGCCATTCGGCCCTTCGAGCCTGCACCGCCATTCAATATGATCATGGCTGATCATTCAGCTCAGTAGCCTGTACCTGCCTTCTCTCCATACCCCCTGATCCCTCTAT
Organism: Rhinoraja longicauda; assembly: GCF_053455715.1. Classification (NCBI taxonomy): domain Eukaryota; kingdom Metazoa; phylum Chordata; class Chondrichthyes; order Rajiformes; family Arhynchobatidae; genus Rhinoraja; species Rhinoraja longicauda. Next base: position 57,842,981 of record NC_135962.1, on the reverse strand, counting down.
AATTAATATCTATTGTAAATAACAGGGGTTCCATAACTGAGCCTTGTGGCACCCCACTAATCACTGCTTGCCATTCTGAAAAGGACCCATTAATTCCTACTCTTTGCTTCCTGTCTGCCAACCAGTTCTCTATCAATGTCAATACCCTGCCCCAAATACCATGTGCTCTAATTTTACGCACTAATCTCTAATCACTTTTTCAAAGGCGCTTTGAAAGTCCAGATACACCACATCCACTAGCTCTCCCTTATCCATTCTACTTGTTACATCCTCAAAAAATTCCAGAAGATTAGTCAAGCTGATTTCCCCTTCACAAATCCATGTTGACTTTGACCAATCCTTTCACTACTTTGCAAATGCGCTGCTATTACATCTTTAATAATCGACTCAAGCATCTTCCCCACTACTAATGTCAGGCTAACTGGTCTCTAATTCCCCGTTTTCTCTCTCCCTCCTTTCTTAAAAAGTGGGGTTACATTAGCTACCCTCCAGTGCACAGGAACTGATCCAGAGTCTATAGAACATTGGAAAATAATCACCAATGCATCCACAATTTCTAGGGCCACCTCCTTGAGTACTCTGGGCGTGAGTACTCTGCCCTCAGTCCCAACAGTTTACCCAACACCATTTCCTGACTAATGTGGATTTCCTTCAGATATATTAAATATTGTTATTAATTATTGTGGACCATGTGTTTGACCCATTTTATTATTCTTTCCATGATTTTCTGTAATCCTTTCCCACTAGACTCCTCTTTACGGCACTGCACTTTGTTACATATTTTCAAACCAAATGTTTACGGTCTCTAATCTCCATCAGGTTCATCACCTACAAGTCCAGCAAACCAATTATTAGTAATTATGAGCAAAACACAAATTGCTGGAGGAACTCATTGGGTCAGGCAGCATCTATGTAGGAAATGGACTGAAGAAATGTCCCAACTCGAAACATCATCTCTCCATTGCCTCCTTTGTTTTGGTGCTCAGGATTCCACAATTTCTACAATTTCTAGTGTCTCCCATTAGTAATTATGAATTGGATGTAAATATGTATTAGTTTTAACATGTGTATTTGTATGAATTGCAAATTATATGTTCATTATAATTAAAGCTATATTTTTTACTATTCTGCAAATTTGATTTACAAGAAAACCTTCTGCAAATACAATTATTGCATGAAATCAATGACGTTTCTGTAGTAAGCACACAAGTGGGGATTAAGGGGTGGGATCTTGTTGCAAATCGAGGTTATTGTCATATGGAGAAGCAGCCTCACAGGCACATAGACTTAAACTACACACAAAATTATACATAAATTACAGACAGTTCCAGAGCATGGGAGCAGAGCATCAGAAGACAAGGCAAGGCACTCCCCTTCCCTCTCCCCTTGCCCCCTTCTTCCAACCTAGTCATTTAACCAGTTCCACAGTTTACCACATTGTATCCCTCTTGAGATCACACCTTCCCTCCCCAGCCAACAATGGACCTACCAGGGCACCTCCTTGATTCAGGTTATCTGATTTGTTCTAGTTTTTTCTCGCCTCCAACTCTTTCCCTTCCCCGCTTTCTGTCTGAAGAAGGATCCCGACCTGAAACGTCAGGATCCTTCATTTACTTTTCCTCCAGTGATGGTGACTCGCTGAGTTACTCCAGCCCTTTGTGTCTATCTTTGGTATAAACCAGCATCTGCAGCTCTTTGTTTCTACGGAAGGCAAGGCTACCAGTTATGGAGTGATCAAAGTTGAGGATATCAGGTTTGAAGGGCTGCAGCGATCTTGAGGAGGTTATAGAGATGGAAGAAGTTCGATATTGCCAGAGCAGGGAATAGATTCTTAAGCCGTTGATGAACTGAATTTAGTGTCAAATTTACAAAGGGGACTGTTTTTAAAAACATTAAGCAACACTAAAAGCAATTAAATGCCCCTTATAACCTATTGTTTTTGGCCTAGACCCACGTAACTGTTTCCTTGCTTTCTTCCTTAATCCCTTCTTATTCATTGTCAATCAGGCTTACCTGTATTATTGATTTAGGGAAAGCTTTTCTTTTAACTTATTCTCGTTGGTGGTTGGATGAAAGGTTTCTTTTATCAGCTGATATCCTGGAGAGAAATCTGGATCAATTATTAGTTCTCCAGATGTGCTTGAACACGTCAAGTGTAGTCATGGTTGTTCCCAGTGGGTTTGGGATGGTCTTAGTTTTAGAGATACAGAGTGGAAACAGGCCCTTTGGCCCAACGAGTCCATGCCGAGCATCGATCACCTGTACACTAGTTCTATGTTATCCCACTATTGCATTCTACATACCAGAGGCAATTTACTGAAACCAATTAACTTACAAACTGGAGTATCTGGAGAAAACCCATGTGGTCACAGGGAGAATGTACAAATTCCACACAGTCAGGATCAAATCCGGGTATCTGGCTCTGAGGCAGCAGCCCTACCGCTGCGCCACTGTGCTGCACATTTGTTTCTTAATTTTTAGAAAGTTCAAAGTTGTATAACTAAAGGAGATTTGTGAACAGCAGCAACTTGAGAAGTTTTCTTGATTGGAATCTATATACTAAAACTCTTGTTTGTTTGTTCATGAACTACAGCCAAAACGGTGCACGATAGCGTGGCAATTTTAGGCCCACCTTACTCACCGTCGTCCCTTTGGTGCTAATAGAAGAAGTTTAATTGAAATCCAAGTGTTTTTTAAGTTATTCACATTTTAAAGTTTAAATCTATCTCCTAGGGAAGAAGAGGGGACGGAGGGAGGGGGGGAGGATAAGGGGGGGATGAGGGGGATTGAGTGGGATTGAGTGGGGGGGGAGGGGAATGGGGGGGAGGGGGGAGGAGAGGGTGCTGCACCAATGCAGGAGAGATTTGGGCCCAACGAGTCCACTTGGTCTAGTAATATCTAATTTTAGTGGACAATTGATTTATTTGGAAGTAGCAAGTTTAAAAGTCTTCAGCAATACTTGGACTTGATATTCTCCAGGGGTTTCCTTGTATTTTTTAACTACAATCAGTTTGATCATTGGTGACTCCCTATGTGTTCCTCCCCTCATCCTGCGTCCTTTTAAATTTGGAATTATTTTGGCATTTACTGACAATTTGTAGCTTGGTAGTCTGAACAGAAATCTGCCTGTTAATAAATTTTAGAATTTGTGTTCTCATATATATATATCTTGCCCACGCCACGATAAAAGACGTACTGATAAAACTGTGAGAACACATCATGTATAAAACATCCTATTATGGATGCCATTCAGTTCGTCTTGTCACCTGTGGAGAAATCCAATCACAGGCAAAATCAATAAAAGCGGAAAGCACCTTTGAGGCTTCTTCTCATGTTGTTGTTTAATCAATTAAAACTGGGATATTAATTGGTCTTCCAGTTTGTATTGTTTGAACGTCATAAGTGACACTTTCTTTGCTCTAGCCTTGATGGGAACAATTATTTTCTGTGTTGAATTTGACCTGGGTTAATACTTGAACTCTAAACTTGAATGATTAAATAAGTAATACCCAACTGATTTCCATTTGCTGTGAACTGGAAAGAAGTTTCATTTAGTGGGAATTTCAGTTACACAACCTTTACATTAGGATAGGGAAGTTTGGACAATTTTTAATTTTTAATTTAGTTTAGAGATGCAGCGTGGAAACAGGCCCTTCAGCCCACCGAGTTTGCACCGACCAGCAATATCTGCACGTTAACACTACCCTACATACATTGAGGACAATTTGACACCATGCCGCCCTGTTTTAAAAATAAATTAAAAGCAAATACTGGAAATCTGAAACAAAAGGTGCAGTAGGTGTCAAAAGGGAGATACCATGACCTGTTGTGTTATATGTTTATGAATTTTTAATATAAATCAGTTTTTCTCTTCCCCAGACACTGCCTGGTTTGCCGGGCATTTCCAAAGCTTTCCCTTCTGTTTGTATTCTGAGCAATAGGTCTGATTTGATTTTTACATGTCCCTTTGTGTTCAGTTTAGTTTAGAGATACAACAGGGAAACAGACCTTTCAGCCCACCGAGTCCGCACCAACCAGCGAACCCCGCACATTAACACTATCCTACACACACTAGGGACCATTTACATTTATACCAAGCCAATTAACCTATAAACCTGTACGTTTTTGGAGTGTGGGAGGAAGCCAAACATCTCGGAGAAAACCCATGCGGTCACGGGGAGAACTTCAAAACTCCGTACAGACAGCACCTAGGGTCGGAATCAAACTCGGGTCTTCAGCGCTGCAAGCGCCGTAAGGCAGCAACTCTACTGCTGTGCCACCGTGCTGCCCTCATTAACTGCCCTCACTATTCTCTCATCCAGACAACTTTGCAACAAACACCTCTCCTCTCATTTTCTGAGATATCTCTCCGTCCTTGTCCTATTTATCCTTCCATCATCATCTCTTATTGTGACTTAAGATTAACATGTTTTTTTCCTGTTCCGATGAATGATCTTGGACCCAAACTGTAGCTCTGTTGTCTGACCTGCTGAGTGCTTTCAGCGTTTTCTATTTTTGTTTCAAATTATTTCAATCTCGGGTATTGATTGGTTTCTTTATTTTGCACTTGTATTTTTGTAAAATAAAAGAAGCATTGCTATCCCTCTTTCTCATGCTCATGTTTAGTTTCACCATCTTCTCCAGTAAAGACAAATTCTGGGCCTGATTGCTTACAGCACTACTTATGCAAATCCTTTAATCCCTTTCCCCTGACTTCTCAGTCTGAAGAAGGGTCTCGACCTGAAATGTCACCTACTCCTTTACGCCAGAGATGCTGTCTGATCTGCTGAGTTACTCCAGCCTTTGGGTGTCTATCGTTCTTTAATCAACACCTCTGTATTTTTACTTTGTGGTGTATATTTAAAGAGGAACGAAAACCGAGTTGAATAGGACAAGGTTCAAAAGTTAATTTTTAGATTTGTAGAAAATCAGGGAATGTCCAGACATAAAAAGTTTAGTTAACAAGTACCAATTAATGAGCTTCAAACATCAATACCCCACCATCGACCCTCTCCTCCCAGTCTTTTAAACACGTGCATATACCAAAATATTCTAAAAATTACTGATATTACTCTTGAGACTGTGGTAGTTATTATTGGATGCGATGAAGAAAGTTTGATATTTTGCCTGATTACTTTTTGGAATTAGCAGAGAGCTTAATTTGCAGTTCTTTTTTTACAGGTGTTTAAATGGCTTAAATATGTGAAAATTGAGGTTTCTTACACATTTGAAGTAACCTGCTTGATTATATCAACCAATACTATTTAGCTTTTGTGAAAATTTCCATTGAAGGTGAAGGTTGTGAAATGAGTTTGCTTTGGGTGGAGTCTTGGTGGACAATCTTTTGAGAAGGTTCCAGAAGCATTGGGCTTTTACAGGATTGTTGCTGTGAGGGGAGCAGTAGTAAGGTATTTAAGAGTAATTCCTTAGAACATAGAATAGAATTGCACAAGTTCAGGCCCTTCGGCCTACAATTTCTGTGCTGAACATGATGCCAAGAGCATTTCTTATCTGCCTGCACCTAATCCATATCCCTCCACTCTCTGCATATCCAAAAGTCTCTAAAATGGCACTATTGTATCTGCCTCAACCACTACCCCCGGCAGCATGTTCCAGGCACTCGACCACACACTGGGGAAAAATACTTGCCCCTCTCATCTTAAAGCTATGCCCTCTACTATTTGATTTTTCCAACCTGGGAAAAAAGTTCTATCCTAGCTATGCATCTATTTATATACAATTGTACAATTAAGCTTGGAGCACTGCTTACAGATTTGGTGTCCTTTTTAATCTTGTATTGAAAGCTATTCTGAGATGTCCACAAGATTGATTCCTGGGGCGAGAAGTTGTTTAATGAATATAGGTTGCACAGGATGAGAGATGATTTTCTTGAAACCTATATGATTGAGAGGGCTTGATAGGGAAGATGCTGAGAGAATGTTTTGCCTTGCAGGGTGATTCTAGAATCAGCTGTCATCGAATGAGAATTAAGACTGAAACAAAGAGGAATGGCATCAAGTCATACAGTGTGGAAACAGGCCCTTCAGCCCAACTTGCCCACGCTGACAAACGTGCCCGATCTGCACTTGTCCCACCTGCCCATGTTTGGCCCATTATCCCTCTAAACCTGTCCTATCCATGTACCTGTCTAACTGTTTCTTAAATGTTACGATAGTTTCTGCCTCAACTACCTTCTCTGGCAGCTCGTTCCATACACCCACTACCCTTTGTGTGAAAAAGTTACCCCTCGCATTCCTATTAAATCTTTCCCTCTTCGCCTTAAACCTACATCCTCAGGTTCTCGATTCCTCTACTCTGTCCAAGAGACTCTATGCATCTACCTGATCTATTCCTCTCATGTGGAATCTTCCCTGTGGATTGTAAATCTTTGGAATGTTAAGCTTTGGGGAGTTGTGGGGACTGAGTCCCTTAACATATTCAATGGTGAGACAAACAGATTATTGGTATTTTAAGGAGTTACAGGAACAAGCAGGAACTTGGAACTGAGTACAAGGCCAGATCGGGAAGGCTAAAGGGAAGGCTAAAAGGGGAATCATAGAGTATCTTCTGCCTCTATTT